>NC_034595.1:470697-495101 GCF_900095145.1 Mus pahari
CTGCTCCTCCTCCCCCCTGCTCCCCCTGCTCCTCCTTCCTCCCCCTGCTCTCCCTGCTCCCCTCCTACTCTCCCCTGCTCCCTTCCTGCCCCAGCACTTCATTGGTGTTTCTGACCTTGACTGTGAAAACCCAGATCCACAGACTAACTTCCTTCCCAGGAATTAGTGATGCTTTAGTCTCACTCTCCTCCCTGCATAGGACCCTCCAGGGCTCCAGGAAGATGGGAAGGACTTTAGTGAAGGGTTTTCATGGCCACTAGTTTTCCTTAAAACATGAAAAAGTCAGACATTTCTGTAGTGTTCTGTAAAAAGAACTCCCCACAAAACCCAAATCTACCCACAACTGTGTCATCCAGATATGGATGGGGGAGGGGTTGTCTTCGTGCCAACTCCAGGGATGCTGCAGAGCATCAGAGCCATGAACAATGAAGATGAACGAGGAGCTGAACAAGAGCAGTTCACTTAGGAAGACAGGGAGCGAGCTGCTGGTCCTTGGGAATGCAAGTGAGGAAGTTCAGATGGTCCAAACTCCTGAGAGAAATACTCCAGGCTGGAGTCAATGCTGTCCCGTGACTACTGATGTGGCTGACGTGACTTATGGCTATTTTTCAGGACCAGGCAGATAAATATCACCTGTGACAACCCAGTGGACAGAGAGGTCTTCCTCCATTACTCCCTCATCCCATCAGTAAGTAAAGGCAGTGGAGCCCAGGGCAGGGGCACCAAGCCAAGAGCAGTGAGGGGAGAGTCAGGGGGGAGGGAGGAGAGGAGGGGGGAAACGAAGGAGGAGGGGAGGGGGAGGGGAAGGGGAGAAAGGGAGGAGGGGAGAGTCAGGGGGAGGGAGGGAGGGAATTTGGGATGCTCCACCACACAGCTTTGGGCAGGCCTGCGTCACACAGGGGAGAGAGCCTATGGCTCTCCTTCCAGAACCCCTACTCAGTGTCTTACAGTGTGCATCCAAGCTCACATATAAAAGAAGCAAAGCATTCTGGGTTCTAGAGCCAGCGATGTGGGACTTTTGGTAGAGTGAGAGAGGGGTCTTCTTTTCCTTCCTTTCTCCACCCCCTCCCTTTTGTGAATGTGTGTACAGGTGTGAGCGAACGCATCTGTGCACGCTTGTGGAGCCCAGAGGCAATTCCGGGTATTGTTTCTCGGGTGCAGTTAACTTTTGATTTTGCTTTTCATTCTTAAATTAATGAAAATGCTTGTCGATATTTTGTCTGCATGCATGTCTGTGTAACACATACATATCTGGTAGGTACCGTTGGATGCCCTTGAACTGGGTTTGAGTTCAAGACTCTTCTGAACAACTTAATAAGATATGAGACCCTGTCTTGAAATTAAAAGTCAAAAAGGAGGCAAGGCATGTAGTTCAGTGGAAAAGCCCTTGCCCAGAATGTGCAAGGCCCTAGAGGGGGGCAACCTAGGAAGTGGGAAGGGAGGTCCAGGTTGGACAACAGGAAAATCCTGAGTTTCACATAAACCATGCTGAATTTGAGACACTGTCAACAGATGTGCTAGCTGGGGAGCTTAACAGATCTGGCTACTGGGCGAGGAGGGTCAGGGCTGGAGGCAAAAGCTTGTCAATGTTTTGTGTCATTAAAAGTTTTCTCTAGGGAGGAGGGCGGGGGCAGGGCAAAAGTGGGGATTGGATGGAGCCGCAAGATTGCTCACTGCAGAAGCCAGGGAGAGAATGGACTAGCCAGGGGCCTGAAGAAGAATGGGGAAAACAAGAGTACACAATGGGCTGAGCCCAGGCAAGAGGGCGTACAGAGAAGGTGCACTCAGTTCTGGAGAGATCACGCTTGAGTTGGCATGGCCTTGGGTGGTAGGTAAGATGGCTGTTGGTGACATCATAGCCCCTGCAACGCAATGACAGGATCTGAAGGGCCAGCAGAGATAAGGGAATGGAGAGAGACATTTCCAGCAAAATTAGGATAAAGAATTTTCATCTGGAGCGTGACCAAATCCACAGAAATGAAGGAAAGAAAGGTTTGAAATCTGACTGGCATGGCTGCCTTTCAAAAGACAGAGACCAAGGTCCAGGAAGGATGTGTTTGTGGAAATTAGACTCAAGGGCCACACAGAGGAAGGGTCAGAACAGAACCTTCTGGTAGCTCTGAGGGACATGAAATGCCAGGTGTCACAGATGCAAGCTCTCTGCTTGCCCACACATTCTTTTCTGTGGGGACACTGAGGCCACCTTAGGATGGCTGGGTCCCAGACACACTGTCCTCTCCTCACAAAGGGACACTGAGGCCGCCTGAGGGTGACTGGGTCCCAGACACAATGTCCTCTCCTCACAAAGGGACACTGAGGCCACCTGAGGGTGACTGGGTCCCAGACACACTGTCCTCTCCTCACAGGGGGACACTGAAGCCACCTGAGGGTGACTGGGTCCCCAGACATACTGTTCTCTCCTCACAAAGGGACACTGAGGCTGTTTTCTCTCACAGCTCTGCATCATTTTGGTCTTGTCTTTCCTCCAAAGACAAGAGCATCGGAGACAAAGAGATGACACCTCCTACCTCCTGGGAAACCACTTTGGAATCATCGTGTAAGTTGACTCAAGGTCATTTCCTGAAGCTTGTTGTACCCAACTTTGTGTTGGTTGGGCCCAACACAAAGTGCAAGGTCAGGTAGCTCTGAGGATCCAATCTTCTCCCACTGTACTGATTCCCTAAACAATGCTCTGAGAGGCCTCTGCCACCATCAGCACCCAGGGCTGCCCAGAAACTTCTCAAGGAGACGTAGACAGCCATGGAAAGGGCTCTCCATGGAAGTTGTCCCCTCATTGCTGTGACAGAGGCAACTTAAGGGAGCAGAGGTTTATTTTGATGTACAGTTTAGAGGAGTACGATCCATCATGATGATGAAGGTGTAGTGGCTGGAACATCTTGGTTTGTGGCAGCAGCAGTGTGTGGCAGAGCTCCTCACATGGTGGCCAGATCAGGGAACAGAGGACAGACAGGAAGCAACACGGGGCTATAACCTTCAAAGGCCTGCTATTACTGCCCTGCTTCTGTCATCTAGAACTTTCTTTCTCTGAAGTTCCATAACCTTCCAAACTACAGCAATGGCTGGAGACCAATTCTTCAAACACACAAGACAGTGGGAAACATTTTACATCCAGACCATAACGCCTTCCTGCTGAGGGGACTGTGGCTACCTCAGGAAACAAGAGGCAAAAGGCTCCCAGTGATCAAAAGCAGCCACCCTTCTGGTAGGGATGGCACCATGAAGCATGCGTGAGACCCTGCCCACCTTCTGGAGTCTTCCTAAATAGGCTGTTCTGTATCATGGCACCCCTTAGAACATTTTTCTTTTAATTATTCTGTCTCATGACTCCATCATCATCATCATCATCATCATCATCATCATCATCATCATCACCACCATCACCAACACCACCACCAACACCAACACCAACACCATCACCACCACGCAGTTAGCATTTATTGCACTGCTATTGTCTCAGGTCCTGGGACTTTTTCTTTGCTTACATTAGTTCCATCAACCTGTCTCAAAAGTATAGTGGAGGTTGGTTAAGGAATGAGAAACCTTGAGCTCAGAGAAGCTAAATGACTTGCCTGAGACCACATAGCTAAGGTGACCTAAGCTTTTCCTGAGGCTGTCTTGAAACTCTCTGATTCTCCCATGTCCCAGTCTCACCAAATCCACACAGTGAGCATCCCAAGATCTCAGCCTTAGGAAAAGCAGGATGCCAGGACTGAGGCTAAGGGTAAGCTGGGAGGCAAGAGAAGTCTAACCACAATACCCAAGAATGCTGGAGCTCTGAGGAGCAGCTGGCTTCTTTGCCAGATGTCTCCCAGAGTCAGCCCCTCCTACTCCAGCAGCTGTAAACTGCTTTGCCAAGGGCTGAGAGTGGCTGTGTTAGTTCCTTCTTTCGATTGCTGTGACCTGACAAGAGGCTACAGAAGGAAGGAAGGAAGGAAGGAAGGAAGGAAGGAAGGAAGGAAGGAAGGAAGGAAGGGAGGGAGGGAGGAAGGGTTTATCTTACCCCACAGTTTAAGAAGCAATACAGTTCATCATGGCAGGAGAAGCGTGGGCAGGAGCAGGAGACTGACGGTCACATTGCCTCTGCAGTCAGCAGGCAGAGGGAGCACTGAGGGCCGCATTGCCTCTGCAGTCGGCAGGCAGAGAGAGGTGGGAGCTGGTTCTCCTTTCGGTTCAACCAGCATCCAGCCAATGGGAGATATTATCCACATTCAGGACACCTTCATGCATATACCCAGAGGCATGTTCCCATGGTATCCCTAATATTATCAAACTGACATTCAACATTAACTGTCACATTGATTAGATAAAGACCTGTTCACCCCACTGGGCATGTGGTATTGAAGGAATGGGGCAGAACTTGTGAGGTAACCGTGTTCATCCTCCTGAACCTACATTATCAGGACTCATTGACTGGCTCCTGTCACACCCTCTGGCCTCATTGTCACTGACTAGTATTCCCTGCTATGGTTTAAATGAGAAATAGGCTCGTGTGTTTGAATATATGGTCCCCTGTTAGCACTGTTGGGGAGGTGATAGAATCTTTCAGAGGAGGGACCTCGCAGGAGAAGGTGTGTCACTAGAGGTGGCCTTTGAAGGTGCATGCCTGAGCCCCATTTCCTGTTTGGCCTGCCTGCCTGCCTGCCTGCCTGTCTCTGTCTGTTTCTCTCTCTCTCTCTCTCTCTCTCTCTCTCTCTCTCTCTCGTACACAGATGAAATATGATCAGAAACACGTGGCCAGCTTCATGCTCCTGGTGTGCCTTCCACACCAAGTGGTTTGCATTCTTTCTGGAATTATAAGTCTAAATAAAACTCTCCCTTCTCAGTTTGCCTTTAGTTAGGGTATTTTATTACAGCAACAGAAAAGTAACTAACACACTGCCTTTGTGTGTGTCTGTGCGCGCGTGTGCTCACACGGGAGTACAGCATTCTTTAGCCTTATTTGCTGCCCACAATGACTCTGTGATCAGCAAAGCAGGGGTTTCTATTTCTGTTTTGAGCATGGGGAAACTGAGTCTCACATACACCTTAAGTACCATGGTTGGATCTTGATGAGATTCAGTTGGAAAAGATGCATCTTTGAAAAACTGTACTGAGCTTGAGTTCTGTCCAAAGGTCCTGTAGGGCCTGCCCAGCAGAGTTTATAGTTTCCTAAGTATGTGGTGACACGGAGGGCAGTGTACTGAAACAAGAACATGAACTTGATGCTGAGGGAAACAGTCAAGACAGCCTTCTGGAGTGGAGATGAAGATGGTTCCTGAGGCTGAGCCCAGAGGGAGGCAGAAGGAAGGGGCCACCAGGACTCTGATTTGTAGTGACTAGCTCTCGTGCCACCAGACTGCACTGCAGTTTTCTCTCCTTGTGGCAGGGTCTCCAGTTAGTTGCACTAGCCTCAAGTTCACTAGGAAGCCAAGGACGACCTTGATTTTCCTGCCTCTACCATCTAAGTGCTGGGATTACAGCTGTGTCCAGTTATTCCCAGCTCCAAATTCTGGCTAAGGCCTATTCCAAACAGACCTTCTGGTGGGAGAGCCCTTCCCACTAGGTGGACCTTCTGAACTAGGTGGAAACTCTTTTGCTTAGGAGAAACAGTATCTACCCACATTAAACCACAGGAAACAAAAAGAAGGAAAATCTAAAGTGAAAGTTACAAAGTAATCACAGAAACCAGCCGATTTCCTGAGAACCGAGAGGAGCCTCCCAGGGAAACTCCATTTGCCTCTTTCTGCCCCTCACTCACTGGGTCAATTCTGAGCCATTGTGCCGTGTTCCTTTTGGCCATGTGACTTAGGCTCTTGCTGCCACATGACCCTGGCTTTTTTGTAGCGTCCACTCTGATCCTGACTTGGAGAACCTGTAACAGCTTACTGGCTCACAGCCTCAGGGTTGCAATGGTAAAAAGACAAGACCAGACAGTAGCTTGGTGAATCCAAACTGCAACAGTCAGCCATGGCTAGGAAAGGGCAGCCATGGTAGGGAGTGAAACTTTCACCCTGCCCTCATAGGGTTTTTCAGTTGGACTTGAGCACTAAATTGAGGGCTGCAGAGATGGCTCAGCTGCTAAAGGTTAGACTCACAACCAAAAGGTCAAGAGAATTAAATTGACAGAAGACAAACTGACAGGGACATAAAAACATAAATTTACTTAATGTGACTTTAACAGGCACAGAGGTCCCATAAGGACATGGAAATTCAAAGATGCAGTTGAAGTTGAACACACACACACAGAGACACAGACACATGCACACACTACACCCCTACCTTAGTGCCCTCAGAATCCAGAGATGTTGTAGAGCCTTTGTTCTCTTAGGGCAGCTGAAGGTCTTCTGTTCCTCCACCTGACAGCTAGCTAGGCAATTATCTCAGTTGCCCCAGCCAGGCACCCATCTTCCTATGTTTGAGACTGAAAGAAAAATTCAAAGGCTCAAGGCCGAACACTGTGAAAAGACATAGTCCAGACTTTACGGAGCCCACCCGGCCGCTAAGACTAACAAGGCCATACAGATAAAGGAGTGCCGGAGCCAGCCGGGGCTGTCAAGGTTAGCTCATAAACTCTGCCAAGGAGGCATCTCACCCCGGTTCACTCAGGGTCACACACTGACCAGAGGTGCCCCAGACTAGGCCCCCGGCCTCTGGAATTCTGCCACTCCAGCTGGCTGTACTATCTTGTTGCATTGTATGTTCAAATGAGCCAATCACTTGTGGCTGCACCAACTCTCCTGCCCCCCCCATCCCCCTATAAAAACCCCTTACTTCTGAGGGACTGGGTCGACTCCTCTGTCTCCTGCGTGAGATACGAGTCGGCCCGAGGCCTCGTAAATAAAGTACCTCATGTAATTTACAGCAAGGTGTGTATAAGGTGTATTTCGAGAATTTTCTGGGGACCCAAGAGAGTTCCGGACCAGAGGGAGTTCCTCCTTTCGGGGTCTTACAATGTCAGTTCTCCCTGGTCCTAGAGTTAACAGACAGCTCTGAGCCCCTGACATGGATGCTAGAAATCAAACTCAGGTTTCCCACAAGGGTGGTATATACACTTTTAACTGCGAGCCTGCGCTCTGACTCCTCATTCTCTCTGGGTGTGTTTTGTTTTGTTTTCTAAGGCTTTTCTTTTTAACCTTCATTCTCATTTTATATGTATGGATGTTCTTCCCGCATGTATATCTGCATACCATGTGCATGCAGTGCCCACAGAGGCTTGGGCATGGCTTTGCATAGTCTAGGACTGCAGTTATAGATAGTTGTGAGCCAATCACATAGGTGTTGGGAATAAATCCAGGGTCCTCTAGAAGAACGACCCTGAACGACCCTTACTTTTAAGCACTAAACCATTTCTCCAGCCCCATACTGTCTTTTAACTGTCATTTTACCCAAGTGTCTTTAATTCAAAAATATTCCATATGCCTAAGTGACGTATTTTGAGGTTTTAACTCCCGAAGTTAGGCGGTACTAGCTTAGCCATGATATCCAGACCTTCCTCGGAGAATATATCAGAGGAAAAAGTCTCCACCGGCTGTGTCTGGGTCCCTGCCAGTCTCCCTACAACTGTATGAGATACATTCCTTGTTTCGTCTTCACATCACACTGTATCTCATAAAAGCTTGTTCTGTTTTGCTAGGTATCATGGCTCCTAGCATCCTTGCTGTATCCCTACTAGATCTTGAAGTCCTCTATAGGAAGAACTACATCTTCCTCGCTTCAGCGCACAGAATCTGTGCTTAGCAGTGTGCTTAGACTATGGTCGCAGTGAGCAGCTCACTCTCCTACAACCCTTCACTTTCACCAGGCAGGGTGGCTACTTTAGAGGTGACCCGGAGACTCACACACCATTTCTGCTGTCTACAGGCCTCTGGACTTCGTGGGGACTTTTAGTAACCGATGGTCCTATGGAGCTGCCTTTGGGGCCACAGCCAATAAGGTCATGTTCTTGTTCTCAGAAGGCTACCAGCCCCTGAAGGTTCCGCAGTGGGCCCAAGGTACCAGGGCTGCCTCACACATTCTGGGAATGTCTCCTGGACATACTTGCTCTCGGAGGCTGTGGGATTCTCTGGAGGGCTAAAACAACATGAGCAGCCATACTGTTCTTAGCCTGTTACTTGCTCAAGCTCAACGCTTAGTAACCCACAAACACCACAGCCTGCCTGGGAGCTGCCCTGCAGTTAGACTCAGAGGTGCTTTAGACGGACATAACATAGGCGCCAGAAGTAGAGTCTTCCTCATCCTCCTCAGCCAGTCCCCTGAGCCCGCTGTCTTCTAACAGCAGCAATTTCTGGGGCTCCTCAAGGAATGACCCTTGCTTCTTTGTCCTCTCCAGTCTCCATGCTCATGTAAAGGAGCTATGTTGATAGAAAGGTTTGGTGAGCTCCCGCACAGTGCCAGAACCATCTCTCCACTGTACAAATTCCTCACAGTGCACTCTGGGGCAAAGTCAACACCTCCAGGAAGGCTGCTCCATTCTTTGCCTCCCTGAGATGGAGTGTCACTGGCTTCCTTGTCTGTGTCCCTGAGGCAGGATGAATGTGCCTCTGTTGCAGTTCATTTCAGACCACTCTCCTGCCCACTGTACTGTCAATATCCAAAGCAAGAATCCTGGCCATTTCTGCCATGCAGTGGTTAGCACAGAGTAAAGGTCACCTCAGATGACTAAGCGTTTCTTAGAAGCTGTCACTCCATCTCGGAGCGAGCTAGCTAGTGGTAGGACCAATGTGACCATGGCTTCTATAGTGTGCATTGCTGGAGCAATGTGACCATCCCCTTCCTTAGACTACTCTCCAGGACATATGACATGCCTGTGGTGGGCCTATGTGATATGTTTGAGCACCTTCTTCTCAGCCATTTTGGTTTGCTGTCTGGTCTGTCTGTGTCTGCCATACTGTGAGCTCCTCAGGTATAAAGTCTTCATCATCATGGTCAGCTGTCACTTGTCATGGGAAGGGGATCAGGGATGGTTAACGAAGGACATTGCTGCATTCCTCCGCCATGGCTGAGAACTCTTCCAGTCAGCTCTTTGGGTCCTGAGGCCCTGGCTTGAGCTCAGAACAGACCACAGCTCTCTTGGTCATCTCTGAGAAGAGAGCAGAGGAGCCCACAGCATCTTGGCCTTGTCTCTCGCAGCCTTTGTGCTTTTCATCGGAGGCATGGAGGTCGGACTCTCCTACTTCCCCTTCTTTGCCTGCCTGTCCTCAGAGTTCCAGCTGGTCAGCTCCATCCTGGGCTTCGGCTACTCCCTGACCTGGTAAGGTGACTCTGCTTGCCTTCTTCTGGCCATATTGGCCATGGCTGAACTTTAAGCAGGAGGACAGAGGTGGGCTGGAATTTCTTGTGGAGAATAGCTAGGTTCAGAGCAGGCAGAGGTGACTTGCTTAATGTCCCGCTGTGGCTTCCTCAGGAGCCCCATGTCTATGGCTTCTCCTAGAGAAAGTTGTCATGTCTCAGCATGGCACTCAGGGCCATCCTGGCCTGGCCTCTTCCCGCTCCTCCGGTTCCTAAGCCTGTCCAGCACATACTCTCAGTCATGTGGTTTCCTGCATCCCATTGTCTTTCCATTTGCTCACTCAACAGCCATTCTTGATGACCTCATGGACTCTGGTCCCTGGGCCTCTGTGTTCCTAATTCCTTGTGCAGGGCACCTTCCCTTTACCTGGGAGAGGGCTTGGCTCATGTTGAATGACTGGCACCAGGGATCATCTGCCAACTGAGTGACCCGCCTTGGGACAGTTCCACTCACGAGTCCCTGAGGCCCAGTCCTGGCTCCCTCTCCCCCATCCATCCACTCACTCCTACATTCAGCAAGTCTCAGTCGGAGTCAGGAGACCCGAGACCTTGCTCTGGCTGTGTGTCTGTAAGTGGCTCGGACAAATCACATGCTAACCCTGGACTTCTGCCTCCTTGAATGCTAGAGGGGGAGTGGACAGGTATCTTGCAGGCTCCTCCCTTGTCTGCAAGGATTCTGAGATGTGTTCCCATCAGGGCAGACCCAGAAAATGTAGTATTCAGCTAAGCACAGGGAGGGACCGAATCAGGAAGGGACAGATACAGTCCTTCTTGGGGGAGGCAGGAGGCATCTGGGCTGTTTCCCCGGTTGCTCTGGGCTGTGTTGGGACAGAAGCCAACCCTACCCTGCTTCTGTTCTGCAGGTTTGTGGTTACTGTTCTTCAGGTCTCACAGTGTCCCCATGGGCAGGTAAGTCCTCCCTGACCTGCTCAGGATGTTCGGTCACCACCTCAGGGCCACTGTGAGCTCAGAGGAGCCTTCTGTAGGCTTCAGTTCCCCCATCTGTGGGGGAGGGGCGCGGGCACTGCTCACCCCACTTCTGTCTGTGTAGCATCTTTCACTTGCTGCACCACTTGGTCATCAAACCTACTTTACAGGTGAGGAAACTATGCCAACTTTGCCAAGTAAGTCCCAGGAGTGAGCAGAACTGGGGGCTGAGGCCTGGCCGGGTCGTTGTCAAGGCTCCAGTTAGCCCCAGCTTCTCTTGCTGTAAAATCCAATCATTAGACAGACAGCAGGACCAGCCATTCATTCCCTCCTCAGAGTTATTGAACGTTGCAGGCTAGGGCTACAAACCCAGAAAAGGAACAAATGAAGAGGATACTGTTAGCCAGGCCCACACCATTCTGTAAAAGCTCCATCTGGTTGAACTGTGACAATTTTGGGGGCTGTGGTAAATGAACATATTTCTCTAGATTCTTGCTTCCAGGACCCCAGTAAAGGACTCTCTTTTACAATGGACACTCTTTAAATAACCACCCCTAGCAATGGCCAGCTTGGGGCCAAAGCCAGGTTTTCAACCTCCTTCCCCACCCCTGCCCTCCTGCCTTATAACTGCCCCAGCTTGTAGGCAGCAGCGGGTCCTGATGCTTCCGTAGGCCTCCTTGCAGCAAGTTTCCTCACATATGGGCCTGCACTGTCAGCAAGTCGCTTGTCTCTTGTCTGTCCTTTCTTCTCAGGGTCTTTCAGATGACACGATGCACTTAGAGGGGTTCCCCGGAAAGTTTGGGGGAGTTGGGAGGTTATCTGAGTCCAGAACTCAGGTCTTACCAACCCTTCCCGGACATGGGAGAGAAACACCAAACGCTGGTCATGGTCAAGGTGAGCCAGAAACCTGGGAGAGATGAAAGGAAATGGTGGGACCTACATCTCAGGGCCTCTTTATCATGTCTGTACCCTTATGTCATAGCATCAAGTCCCAATTTCTCTGGGGGAACTAGGCACCCAGAATGCAACAAAATATGAAACCAGCCAGCACATTGTGAAAGCCGAGTCCCACTAGCATTGGTCTGAAAGCAGTACAAATAGGAATTTCAAAAAAAATAAATAAAATAAATAAAATAAAAACAAAGAAAAACTACCAACACTCCTTTGAGA
Source organism: Mus pahari (assembly GCF_900095145.1). Taxonomy (NCBI): domain Eukaryota; kingdom Metazoa; phylum Chordata; class Mammalia; order Rodentia; family Muridae; genus Mus; species Mus pahari. The sequence continues at coordinate 482,083 of NC_034595.1, forward strand.
AGGCTTTTTTGTTTTTGTTTTTGTTTTTGTTTTTTTGTTTTTTGAGAAGGGTTTCTCTGTATAGCTCTGGCTGTCCTAGAACTCACTTTGTAGACCAGAAATCCACCTGCCTCTGCCTCCCAGGTGCTGGGATTAAAGGCTTGCACCACCAGGGCTGTTAAACTTTTTACCACCCAACTTTCAACCTTGTGATATTATAGGTCCTTCCTCCCTCCTCCCTTTTGTCTCCTCCCACTTCCTTTTATCCCTCCCTCTCTCCTGCCCTCCTTTCATCCCACTCTGTCCTTCTATTTCTTCCTTTCCCCACCCCCACCTCCTCCTTCTACCCACCCGTTTCCCAGTCTCTCTTACATGTCCCCAAAGGGACGTTCACTTTTTTCATTAGATTAAAACAAACAAACAAAACAAAACAAAACAAAGCAAAACCAAAACCAAAAGGCTGTTTTTATAAGATAAAAGGGCTCAAATTTTTCCATCCAGGGTTTGCTGGACTCCAAATCCATTGTTCCTTCTGACCATGTAGTGAGAGCAGGAATTGACATCTTCATAGCAGAATTCTAGCCTTACTTCACTGCAGCCTACGAATTCCCTGACACCCACCCCAACCCCCACCCCCGCATCTCTGTTTCTGTTGCAGTTTCTGGGGAGGTTCGAGACCCTCATTTTCTACTGGCCCTCACTGTTGTGCCTGGGTTTCCTGCTGGGTCGTTTCCTGCACATGTTCCTTAAGGCTCTGCCTGTCCACCTGGGCCTGGAGCCTCAGACGGTGAGTGCTGACCGCTGATTTCTTCAAAGCAGCCCACGGAGTGAGCAGGGCTCTGTTACTGCTTCTCACCTGCTTTCCAGCACAGCCTCTCTGGTGAGAGAGACAAGCAGGGGCTGGCTCGGCCTGGGCTAGCTGGTTGGAAAAGGACCAGCTCTAGCTTTTGGGGAAGGCCGAAGTCTGACAAAGTAGAAAAGCCCATTCCTAGACATGACCGGTGCAGGGACCGCCATGGTGCCGGGTCGCTAGGCTTGATCCCAAATCCTGGCCTTCATGTCAGTGACCCTTTAAGGGACCAAACCCTAGCAAGCATCGTGAGCCAGCACATCCCCCTCCTTCCTCCCAGGAAGAAAAGTCGATGCTGGAGGCCCACCAGGCAAAGCACGTGAAGCAGCTCTTGAGCAAGCCCCGCCCACAGTAAGCGCTCTTCTGCCCCTCAGCCCCTGCAGTTTGTACCAGGCCTCTCCAACAGGTCCTGGGAAGCAGGGAGTGGAGAGGGAGAGTGGGTGGTGGGGGAGAGGGGAGCAGGACTCTAGAAAGACTTTCAGAGAGAGTCTATTTCAGGCTAACTGGACCAAAGACTTAAGAAACAATTTAAGGATTATGTTTTCTTAGTGCTCCTCCCGACAGTGTTCCTAATGGCCTGGGCCGCTCTCTGGGTGAGCTCTCTCTCCTCTGTAGTCTCCAGACTTTAGGAGGAAAGACATTACACTTTCCATTTTTAAAAACAAGTCATTTGAGTATGTTCCCTTGGATCAAATGCCAGCTGAAATCAGTTACTACATCTAGATGATTGGCCAAGGCCATTTCTTAGGACAGAAGAGAGCCAGGGACAACAGCTTCACTTAGGTAGTAAGACCCGCAGTGGGGATAATTAGCTTCCCACCAGAGCTTCTGAGATGGTCCTGTCCAGCTCGCCTCTGCCTCAGCCACCACTCAGACGGGGTGGATCCCAGAGAAGGGATGTATCTTGTCCCAAATCACAGAGTGGCAAAGTTCCTACTGTGGTGAGAGCTAGCTTTGGAGAGCTAGATTTGACAAGACCCAGGTGTATTATTTTGTCATATGTAAGAACTCTGGACGTAAGCAGCCCATAGTGACCCATAGGATGCTCGTGATATGGGCGCCCAAGCCACCTGTGTTCTCTGTTCCAGCTTCTTAGTCTGTGCCCCCCACCCCCATCCCAAGTGATGTCTGCTGCTAGTCTGCATTTCCGAGGACAGATCAAAGGAAACTGAACAAAAGGAGCTCCTGTGTGTGTCAGTGCCACCTGGGCAGTCTGCCCCTAATCCCACATCACACTCAGGCTGACAGAACCCAGTCAGAGGCTCTTAGCTGCTAGAAAAGTTGGAGTTTCTGAGTTTTGTTTGTTTTATTTGTTTTTGTAGTTTTTGTTTGTTTTGGTGTTTTTGATAACTGCTTGCCCTATTCCTTAAACTCCAGTCTTTGTCCTTAAAGATGAGGGACAACGGGAAGCTCGGGGAACTTCCAATGGTCCTTCCTGTGTGTTCATTCATTCACAGAGAAGGAGAAAAGTCTTGGTTTCAAACCAGGGTGTATGAGTGGGACCCCTGCTTCCAGTTTCCCAGCAGGATGATCGGGACCCTGCTGCTGGCATTCATCTGTCTCTACTTGGTAAGTAACTTCAGGGCAACCCTTTCCTGTTTTGTAAACAGAGCAGTGTCCAGTCTGGGGTCACCGAGTATTTGGGACAAGCAGTGTGTGCCTGAAGTGTGAGTCAGACTGGAAACTTGATGGGTTAAGGAAACACAGTGATCAATCCTTTGACCTGCAAGGACCCTTCACCCATGTGTGGCACTCACTGGAGAATTACCCAGCACAGATAAAACTCGTGGTGGCTCACAGGAGACAGAGGAGGGTTTCTGTTAGCTCAAGGCTAACCTAGTCTGACCCATCCTCAGGCTAACTGGGGCTACATAATGAGACCATAAGTAAAAAAAAAAAAAAAAAAAAAAAATCCATGTGATAAAATTTGGCATGGAACAGTTGATAAGGAAAAATGTTTTGTTTCATTTGATATGCTAAACTGACCCAGGAAAATTGATAGAAATAATGATCTCTAAGGAAAACATATAATTATAGACAGTAAGTTATGCTGTGAAAAATTAAATCTCTCCCCACCCCCCATTTCTCTCTCCAAGACCAGGTTTCTCTGTGTACCCCTGACTGTCCTGGAACTCACTTTGTAGACCAGGCTGGCCTCGAACTCAGAAATCCTCCTGCCTCTGCCTCCTAAGTGCTGGGACGGACGAAAGGCGTGTGTACCAGCATGCCCAGCAGGTAACTGATTCTCACAAAAATAATTTATTTCAGTGACTTAAAGATGAAAGTGGAAAGGTAGAATTGATTTATAGTATGGGTCAAAGTTGAAATATCTTTCACTTCCTTTTTTTCTCAAGAAAATATTTTAAAATTCTCACTTCAATGTTTTATCAGATATAAAATAAAACCATTCTACATGCTCTAAATCATTGGAAATAAAGTTGGCTGACTGAGTCAGGGGCAGCCACAGAATGCAGAATACAGGTGGCAAAGCCTCATTATCTTTGTTTGTAAGGAAGGGAAGATGTGCCTTTAGAGTCAGTTTGTTGTTCAGGTTTTAAGGGAATGCATTAATTAGGTTGCGAAGTATGCATGCTATTTTAAATACCATGGTGACTCATCAGTATGCCACCAACCCCCCCTCACCCCCAACCTCCCCCGACCCCCGCTGAGGGTGTGTCCCTGTCAGGGAGGCAGCTCTTTTCTTTGCAGTCACTCAGGCACCAAGCATCCTCTTATCTTGTGCCTCTCTATTCCCAGGACTTCTTGGCCACCTAGTCAATAGCAGCAAAGGAAAATAACAAAATGCTTGCAGAGGGTTTGCCTAGACTAGGTATGCACCATCTTTCCCTTCTGCTTCTCTTCCGTTGTCCAAATGGGGTCATGTGGTCACACCTAACATAGGGAGGCTAGGAAATGTCGTCTGTGACTAAAGAAGGGAGATTTTTTTTTTAAGTTAATTTAGTGGTGTGTGTGTGTGTGTGTGTGTGTGTGTGTGTGCATGTGGAGGCCAGGAGGACATCAGGTATCTTCCTCAATTGTCTTCATTTATTTCATTAGGCAGGGCTTTCACTAAACCCAGATTTTGGCAGTTGGACTATTCTAGCTGGCCAGCTTGTTGTGGAGATTCTGCTCGCTAGCACTGAGATGTCAGGTGGCTGTCGCGCCCACCAGGCTTTTATATGGGTGCTCAGGATCTGATCTCTGATTATATTATAATATAAAATAATATAATATGATACATATAATATACTTGTAATATACTATAAATAATTATATTACAAGGCTTTAACCCCTAAGCTATCTCTAAAGCCCCCCCCCCACACACACCTTGTTTTTTTTGAGGCTGGGTCTCCCACTGAGACCTGGAGATTCTGATAGTTAGGCTGGGGAGGGAGACTGAGCACCTGGGATCTGACTGCCTCTGCCTCCCCAGCTCTGAGGTTGCAAGCCTGTACCACCAAGTGAATGCCAGAGATCAAATTCAGGTGCTTGTGCATGCTCTGCTAACACTTCATCCATTTAGTCATCTCCTCGGCCCCCAGAGGGTGGGTTTCAAGGGATGGCTGAAGCACTCTCTCTGCAGTGCTGAGTAACTCACATAGAGCTATGGTGTACTTTTAGACGTTAATGGACGTCTGCCATATACTGAGCACTGTCTTAAGAGCTAGGAGAGGACGGGAAGACAATCCAGCCGAGTCCTAGCCAGAGAGAAGCTGTAGGTCCAAGAGAAGGAGTGAGACATGGAAGGAGAACTCCGCCGTTCTAAGAGAGAAAAGAGATGGGGAAGGCATTCTGAAGTTCAGTGAATTATTCTGGACTAAGCAACTGTCGATGATGGCAGCCTTCACATCCCACTCTCAAAAACAAACAGGATTTGGTTGTTGGAGAAAGAAGGTGATGGGAACCAGAAAAGCAAGAGTGTAGTGGTGCGCAGACAGGACAGTGGGCAAGCATTGCTATCATGTGGAATAGCTTCTCTAGTGTAGCTCCTGTTTAGATCAGTGAAGGGGGCCATGGAAGATGTGGCCGCTCTTGCCCCTAGGGTCACCCTCTATCTCCAGATTCCATTATCTTCAAGTGGTTTTCAAGTCTTTCTGGGTAAAGAACAAGCTTGTATCCTATCATGCTCAAGAGACGTCTGACAGCCTGGAAGAGGCTGGCCTCAAGTCCTAAGAACATGTATGTTTGTTTCCATGCTGAGCTGGTCTCAGGAGACCTTGACACCTGTGCTCTGCATCCACAGTTCATCGTCATTGAGTTTTGTGTGTTTCTACACATGAGAGACAAGCTGGACATGTTTGAAGACAAGCTGGAGAGCTACCTTACCCACATGAACGAGACGGGGAACTTGACCCCAATCATCCTACAGGTGAAAGAACTGATCAGCGTCACCAAAGGTAAGGCCACCCACTCCCATCTTCCAAGACGCGGTCACACTGCCCGGCCAGGTGCCTGGATTTTCTTTGTGTGAGAGTTGATTTGTGCCTTCTTGGGTCCACTAGGAGAGAGGGCTGAGGCCGAACTGAGCCTGCCAATAGAAGTTTCTCATTTTAAGTTGTTTTATCCTGTTGTGGTGATTAAGCACACTTGCCAAAGCAACACAGGAAAGAAAGTTTATATGGTTCACAGTTCTAGACATAGTCTGTCACACAGGGAAATCAAAGTGGCAGGAGCTTGAATCCATGGGTCGTATCATGCCCACGAACACAGAGGCAAGTGTGTTTTGGGATCAGCTCCCTTTCTCCATCTAAACAGTCCAAGCATAGGAATGGTGCTACCCACAGTGGACAGGCCTTCTCATTTCATAGAATGCAATCAAGATGATCTCTCAGACATGCTGTGGTCATTTCAATTACAGTCCTGCATAGGCTCACAGAGTTGAACACTTGGTCTCCAGTTGGTAATCCTGTTTCAGAAAGTTTAGGAGGTGTGGCCTCAGTGGAGAAGTATGTCACAGGAGGAGGCCCTTGAGAGCTTGAAGATCCACACTAGTTCCAGTTGTTGTCTTTGCTTCCTGCTTGTTACTAAGGATGTGAGTGAGCTCTCAGTTGCTGCTACACCCGCCATACTCGAAGTCTGCCATGCCTCTCTCATCGCGATCTTAACAGCTGTGAAGTGACTTCTCATTGTGTTTTTGATTTGCATCTTCCAAAGATGAATAATGACCATCTTTTCTATGTATCTGTTGGGCGTATGTGTGTCTCCTTTGGAGAAATGTCTTTTTGAGCCCTTGTCTTTTTTTTTTTTTTTNTTTTTTTTTATTGGTAACAGGAAAGATACTTATGAAAGAAGCTTTCTTAGAAAATGACATAATCTAATGATATGTACATCATCTGGGAAGAGATGTCCACTGTCTCCTAAGTGAGAAAGAATGGTGTCAGGATAAATGCCTGTGGGAGCGATGACTAAATGATGGTCTTAATCAGAGTTCTGTCGCTATGAAGAGATACCATAACCACAGAAGTTCTTATAAATGAAGGTGTTTAATCGGGGCTTGGTTACAGGTTCAGAGCTTAGTCCATTATCGTCATGGTGGGTGGTGTGGCAGAGTACAGGCAGACTTGGTGCTGGAGAAGGAATTGAGAGTTCTACATCCAGATCCTCAGGCAGCAGGAAGAGAGAAAGGGAGTCCCTAGGCCTGGTCTGGGGCTTCTGAGACCTCAAAGCTCACCCTCCTAGTGACACGCTTCCTCCAACAAAGCCACACCTACTTTAACAAGACCACGCCTCCTAATCCCGCCCAAGTAGTGCCACTCCCTAATGGCTAAGCATTCAAACCTATGAGCCTAGGTGGGTCATTCTTACTTAACCATCACAATGAGTAAGGCACTTACCATGCAAGCAGGACAATCCGAGCTCACACACAAATCTTAGGTATGATGGAATATGCTATAAACTCTGGTCTGTAGAGATGGAGACAGGGAGATCACTGGGGCTTGCTGGCCTGCAAGCCCACATGCTAGGTACTAATGTGAGACACTGTCTCAAAATAGCAACAACATCACAAAAACCTATGTGCGCAGCTCCTAAGAAACAATACCCAAGGTTGAAATGGCCTCCCCCCCCACATACACATACATGCATGCTCGTGAGCACATGTGCGCGTGGCGAACATACACACACAAACAAACATACACACAGAGTGTCACAGATGCCCTCTTGGTCGTAGTTATCTCTTCTTTAAAATGAGACTTAGATAAATGACAGCTTGAGGGTTTCTAGAAGATTTTGTGTCGTTGATGTCTTTATGCCCCTAACCCACCAAATATCCCTGTCTTATTTCCTTTTATATTGCTGTACTAACACACAATATATGACCAAGGGAACCTATAGGAGGGTTTGTGTGGGCTTATGGTCCCAGGAGAAGAGTCCATTGTGGCAGGAAGGTATCAAGCAACATGGGGTTGGAACAGAAGCTGAGAGTTCCCAGTTTGAATTGCAAGCCTTTAAACTCAAAGCTGGCCTGCAGTGACACATTTCCTCCAACAAGGCCTCCTCTTTAAACTTCCCAAACAGCACCACCAAGTGAGCACCAAGTGTCCTAACAGCTGAGCCTGCAGGGGAACATTCTCCTTCAAACCTCCACAATCCCTTAAGTCAGTGGTTCTCAACCTGTGGGTCACGACCCCTTCGGGAATCCCATATCAGATATTTACATTACAGTTCATAACAATAGCAGGATTACAGTTAAGAAGTGGCAACGAAATTATTTTATGGTTGGTGGCCACCACAACACAAAGAACTGTATTAAAGGGTCACAGTGTTACAAATGTTGGGTACCATTGGGCAAGTCATAAGACAACTAATGCAGTGGGATTTTCTTCCCGTTACGACTAATAAGCTGGGAGATCATCAAAGCCAGAAGGGTACATATTTGGTATGAATTACTTTCTTATAGCTCTGTGGTCACAGAGAGAACTGAAGCAATAGCAGCTGACCCTTCCGTACTGCTGCTGCCTTGCCGCGGCCGTGAACGTTTTACATGCGTTACTGTGGATTTGGGTTCAGTCTGACGAGTCCTTGAGCTCCACACCCAAAGAGCAGTTATGCTGCGAGTTTAGTAGTGTCCACTCTTTTTCTCTTTATATTTATGTTTACTTTCAGTGTATGTTTACCTGTGTGCCCTCAGAGGACAGAAGAGGGTCTCAGATCTCCTAGAACTGGAGTTAGCATGGTTTTGAGTCATCTCTCCAGTAACACCATTCTTAGCCTCCAAAGACAGAGATCTCTCTCAGTTTCATTCTTAATCTTCTGGCAGTCTCCATTCCTGCCTCTGGTCTGGACATGTGTTTTTGTTTTGAGGCAAGGTCTCATGTAGCCTGGGATAGCCTGAGCTAGGTAGAATGGAGGACCTTGAATTTCTGGCTCCACACCCCACCCCACCCCCCTTCCAGGTGCTGGGAGTCCACAACATACCTCAGCTCTTGTTTCCCTTTCCTTGTCTGTTTGCTTGGATCAGAGCCTCCTTTACAAGTCCAGTAGAATTGGCAAGAGTGGATGCTGCTTTTTCTTGATTTACAGGTTAGGGGGAGTGCTGTTCACCCTGAAGGATAATGTCCTGTGAGGCTTTTTAGCAGAAGCCCCTTCACAGGGGGAGGAAATCCCCTACTCTTTCTAGTTTTTTGTGAGTTTGTGAAAAAGGTTCTCTCTACCTAGTAAGAGTCAGCCCCATTGATGCTCTGAGCTAAGTAGGTTGAGTTAAGCAAGCGAACGTTCCCGTTTCCGTAGCCCTCTCTCATGAGCACCCAGAGTCTGTCTGAAAGCCAATTAGAGCCCATAATGGTGTGGACTGATTGTCAACTTGGCAGCATCTAGGGTCACCTAGGAAAGGAGCTTGTGGGCATGCCTGGGAGAGCTGTGTTTTGTCATTTTACCTGAGGCAGGAAGACTAACCCTAAAAGTGAATGGGACCATTTGATGAGCCAGGCCCTGGACTGAATAGCTCTTGTCTCCCTTCGCCTGCTGGCTGTAAATGCCAAGGGAGCAGGTGTCTTATGCTTATGCCGCCATGACTCCCCACCATGACGGACTGAACCAACAGAAAAGTAGCCAAGACAGAGCCTAAACAGTGAAACCTGCTGATCGATGAACTCTACAGCCTCTTGACAACAGAGGTCATGTGACCAATGCCCCGCCCCCGCTCTATCAGAAATCAGCTCTCATGGTTTTTTCCATTCGTGGGGCCTACTGATGATGTAGATCATGCACAGTCTTCCCAAAATTAATTGAATGTAGTTGGAACATTTTGCCATCAAAGGTTTCAGAAGACCATGTAGGAAAACCCCTCTACCAAGGATGTGTGAGGTTAAACTGGGCACCAACTCATGCACAGAGAAGGAGGTAAAGGAGTGGAAGGGGCTGGCCTAGACCTTGCTGACTCGGATCTGTGCTCTGCAGTTCCACCTCAGGTGTGTTTTACAAGGCCTCTCATGTCAGTCTTCATATTTCAGGAGTCTGGGTGGTGACCATTTTGCCTGCCGCCCTCACGTGTGTCACCTATCTCTTCCACATTTTGGCCTGTTACAGGTAAGAGAGTTCTAGGAGTCATTCGCATGACTTCAGCCAAAACAACAACAACAACAAAAACAGCCTGACGTTCCTTCCTTACCCAGCATCTCTGACCAGTACCTGCATGGCTTAGTGTGGCCATGGGATGGTAAATACAAGGGCCAGGTGTGGCCAAATACACCTTTGGTTGAGAGGAATATAAGCTAAACTATCAGGTTGGACATCTATGATGATCGACCATTATGCTTCGAGTTCTCTAGCCAACTTTGCCCCACCCTTGGGAGGTATTTTCCTCTCAGTGTTTACACTTGACAAAGCTGAGATTCAACAAAAATAAAGTGATATGCTCAAGCTCTGAGCAGAGGGGCAAGTTCTCCAGAGACCTGGGTCTGTCTTGTGGATTCTGCTTCATTGTTGGGTATCAGATCTCTTCCACTCTTCAGAGCTGATAACCACAGGCTCCTAGCAGGTAAGTCTAGCTCGTGGGAACTTCTGTAGAGGTGGGGTCAAGAGGTGTGGGAGCATGTACCTCAAGAACAGTAGTGCAGGAAGAGGATGCACGCTTGCGTTTCCTCTGTGTGTGTGTCTCTGTGTCCCTGGATATATCTTGTTCCTTGCTAGGCACTTCCTTCTTTAAGTTAGAGAATTTTTCTTCTATGATTTCTGTTGAAAATACTCTCTGTGCTTTTGATCTGGATTTCTTCTTTTTCTATTCCTATTATTTTTAGTTTTGGTATTTCCATAGTGTCCCAGATTTCCTGGATGCTTTGTGCTTGGGTGGGTTTCACATTTACCCTTTTCTTTGATCAAGGTGTCAAACTCTTGTATTTTGTCTTTAGTACCTGAGATTCTCTTCCATCTCTTGTATTCTGTTGCTGAAGCTTGCCTCAGAGGTTCCCACTGGAGGTGCTACATTTTTCATTTCCAGTTTCCCCTCCATTTGGCTTTTCTTTATTCTGTTTTCCCTTTCGTGACTTGAACAGTTTTCTCCATTTCATTCCACCATTTGTGTTTCTGTGGCTTTCATCAATGGATCTATTCATATCCTCTTTAAGATTCTTGATCATAGTCCTAAAAGCCATTTTGAAGACCTTGTCTAGTTCTTCGACCATATGCCATCTCTCATGGTCTGCTGTAGTAGGGTTGCTGGCCATCTCTCACAGTCTGCTGGACTCTAGTGGAGACATACTGCCCTGGTTGTTATTGGTTGTGTGTTTATGCTGGAATCTGGGCTCGGAATGATTGCATTTCTAGGGGTTGACATCTGGTCTTGTCTTTGTCGGGTAGGTTTTTCCTTCCTTGGTTTCTGTTGCCCTCTCTGGATCTTAGGAGCATGTGGTAGCTATGGGCTGCCTACTAGGGAGTGCTTCTGCATTCCATCCAGATGTGGCCACTAGAGATTTCATTGAGCTCGGACCCTACAGAAAGCACAACAGTTATGAATGTCGGCGACTTTCCCTCTTCCCCAGAAAGCATATGAAGAGGCTATGGGCTGGAGACAAACACTTCCTCCCTCAGAAGTTCCACAGTCCCTCTTCAGCAGCGAGTGTGGTGAGTCTGTAGGGGAGCTGAGCCACACCTGACAGGGCAGCGGGTGAGCAAGAACACAGAGAAGTCAAGCCAGGCCTCCATCCTGAGACACAGCCATGAGAAGAACCTGCTTCGGTTATTGGGTTAACCTCAGATCAGGTGGGGTCCTAGGTATAAGGCTTGAGGGGAAAGAGTCTCCCATTCTACTCTAAGACCTCCACCTTTTCCTTCTAATTCTCAGGTGGCCATTGCAAGGTACTCTGGCTGGCAGATAGCCTACATCCTCTGGGGTAAGTGCCACCCCATGACCCATGTGACACAGTGCATGTTTCCTGGGCACCTGCAGAGCCACAGCTGTGAGGAGAGACACAGAAGGGCTAGAGAAGCAGCCATAGCTTCTAGCTTTGGGGAGTTTGGAGAATAGTGGAGAAACAGCATTTGTCATCTCCCCACTGTGCTCACCTCACTGCCTTTGCTAAGGGCATCAGGGAGCAGAGGGGGGAAATGATCCTCCGTGCCAGCTCAGGACTCAAGGGCTTTCTAGGGGAATTGACATTTGAACTGCATCCTGGACACACAGGAAGATAGGAAAATCATGCTAGGCAGAAGAAACAGCAACAGCAGGTGTGCCGAGTGCCTCTGGTGGAAGGGAGCATAGGTCAGGTCTGCCGGTCGGGAGAAGTATGGGAGTTGGCCAAGAGAGACCCTAGTGATGCCTTCTACTGTGTCTCCAGGCTACCTCATCATCCATGTGGTTCAGAGCCTCTGTGGGGTGATGCTCATGTATGGCCTGGTGCTACCCATCATCCACCACCGAGGCCTGGAGATGCTGCAAGGATTTGGCCTTGGGGTGTAAGTACTAAGTAGACGTCTTCCTCTTACTGATGCTGGGGACCAAGCCCTGGGTCCATAGTCTTGTTATGATGCCCCAGAGATGATGGGTCATCCCATCACCTCACAGAGAGGGAATATTATCGTTTTCAACAGGTTTCCTCTCCCATCATTTCATGGGTCCTTCATAGTCCTGTGTGTGATACTTAAACTCCCACTTTCCAGCAAGGAAACAAGTTGTGTTGGGGAGGGATGGAGAGGTGGAACAGGAAGGAAGGGCAGGGATCATGGAGAAGTCATCTGATGTGCTGTGCTACCTGGTGTAAAATCCCTACCCTTCTTAGCACCTCACTCAGCTCTCTGGAGACAGTGAATGGCTGACTGCGGAGTGCTTGCTGTACCCCTTCCCCATAGAGCTCTAGGAGTTTGGTACAGCCAAGGAGACACATGCTAGAGGACCTGACAGGAGCAGGCTGGGGTCCAAGTCCCCATTAGTCACCACCAACACTGCCACTCATGTCAACTCAGCATTTGTCACCCTCTGGGAACCTTATTGCTCTCAACACCTTGATGCCATGTTTGCCTTAGAGCCGCCTCTGTGTCTGCAGTGCATTCATTGCCTGTCTGCACTCTGACAGCTTCTCAAACTAATTCTTTGCTTTCATTCTCAACATGAAAGGATTGCATGGCTATAGGCTATGCTTATTCTTAGGACTGCCACTCCACTGCCACCTTGGCAAAAAGGGACATCATGGGCATCCATGATCTGGAGCTAGAGAATCAGCGTGCCTTGGGGAGCCACCTCTCATTAGTGGCTCTTTTTGCCCATGTGCACCATGGGCTTGGGAGTGGGTGGGGATCACAGCTCAGAGCTTGTTCTTCTACTGTTCTACTCCTTGGGGGTTCTCTGTCTCTGTCTCTGCCTGTCTGTCTGTCTGTCTGTCTGTCTGTCTGTCTGTCTGTCTGTCGGTCTCTCTGTGTGTGTCTGTTTCTGTCTGTGTGTGTCTCTCTGTCTGTGCCTGTCTCTCTGTCTGTCTTTGTCTGTGCCTGTCTCTCTTTCTGTCTCTGTCTGCTGGTCTGTCTGTCTATCTGTCTTTCTGTGTTTCTGTCTGTCTCTCTCTGTAATCTGTCTCTGATTCTCTATCTCTCTGTCTCTCTGTGTGTGCCTATCTCTGTCTCTCTGTGTGTGTCTGTTTCTGTCTGTGCCTCTCTCTGTCCCTGTCTGTCTCTGTCCCTGTCTCTATCTCTGTCTATCTCTCTGTCTCTGTCTCTCTATGTGTCTGTCTCTCCCTCCCCTTCCCCTCCCCCTCCCCTCCCCCTC
>NC_034595.1:495118-504492 GCF_900095145.1 Mus pahari
CCTCCCTCTCCCTCTCCCTCTCCCTCTCTCTCCACTCACTGTGTATCAGAAGGTCCTGGAACAGTAGAACAGACACCTCGGATTTGCTGTATCCTGTGTTTCAGCCTCACCCTGTCCATAGTCGTGGGCCTTATAATCCTACAAGTGTGGATTGCTGGCACGTTCTTCCTGCAGCCCAAGCTGGGCACAGCCGACAAGCAGAAACCCCTGGCTCTCAACAACAGGTGAGGGTGGAGGAGGGAGATGGAATATGTAGAGGTCCTGCACCTTCTACCTAGTGGTGGGCGGGCTCTGGAAAGCTCGGAATTCTGTGAGAGGCTGCAGAGCTGTGCACAGGGATGCGATCTAGGGCCACGTGACCTGGGGTCCAGAATCAGCTTTTCCAGCCTTTTCCAGTAGTAGGAGAGCCATGTGAGGTTGTGAAACCTCAGTAAAGGTGTGGAGCTCAGCTTCCCCGTTTGTACATTATTGTGCATTCCTTCAAGAGGTGTTTTAAAGAGGAAACACATAAAATATGAACAGCACAGCCAAGTACCTTCAATCCTTTGTCATTCATTCATTCATTCATTCATTCATTCATTCATTCATTCATCAAGGAAACCTTAGCACTGACAACAGAGATAGATATCCCTACCCACCACCTCTGAGCGCTTTATAGCTTGCTGTAGAGGACTGGCACATGGGTAAAGGCTGAAAACTCCTGAGTGATCTAAAGATGATGATGAGGGACTGAGGAGGAGGAGCAGAGGCAGGGAGGAGGGGGAGAAGAGCAGTGGGTGGGGAGGAGGAACTAGCATAATTAACAGCTACCATAGCATGGATGGAAATAGTAGGACAAACTACATGTGTTGGGAGATCAGTGAGAGTCCCTAATGTCAACCAGACACAGAGTGACAAGGCCAGACCTCTGGCAGAGGGGTCTGTGACATTCAGTTTGGTCCTGAGGCAACAGGACCATGTCATCAGGTGGTCCTTTGGGACTTTTCCTCTGGAGAACCAGGGACAGCTCTGGCTGGGGTAGGTCCTTCTGGCAATAACAATGGTGAACCACCACGTTGTTCGTTACCCTTAAGCTGGCTGTAGCCCGATAGTTTTTCTCGACCTTTAAGAAGTGTCATGCAAGAATCCAAAGGTCACACAAAGCAAGAAACATTCACCCTGTGATATGCTTGCTCAGTGCTCCACTTGCATTAGGGACCACACATCCCTCAGCATTGTGGGTAAACACTCAGCTCCACCTGCCCCCAAGCGTGAGGTCATAAGCTTAGGAGACAGATTTGCAGAGTTTAACGTGGGTCTGGATGATGTCAAAGCCTGCCGTGTTGCTGTTTTGCCTGACAGAAGGGCTACCTCTTGCCTGCTTCTGTCTGCAGGAGAGCCTTCCACAACTTCAACTACTTCCTGTTTTTCTACAATGTGCTGCTGGGCCTGGGGGCCTGCCTCTCCAGGCTGCTCATCAGCTGCCTCCTGGGCACATGGCTGATCGCACGCATCGACAGGACCATCATGCAGAGCGGCTATGAGGGTGCAGACATGGGTGCGTAGCAGTCCTGCCAGCCATCTCCTTGGGTAGCAGCCGGCCTCATCCCTTTGTGGAAGCGCCTGGAAAAGATGGCTATGAGTTCACACCTTCACTTGGGCTTATAATTGCTTTCTGTCAGAGGTCATAAAGCCAGGCACTTGGTTCTGGGCTGGGGAGATAACTAGGCCATGAAGGGACTTGCTATGTGAGCCTGAGGACCCAAGATTGATCCCCAAAAGCTATGTAAAACAGCCATGTAAGGGATGCTCTTATTGTAATCCCAGTACTGGAGATCTGGAGACAGGTTCGTTAGGACTGACTAGACAGCCAGCTTAGCTTAATCAGTGAGACCCCATGAACACACACAGGAAATGTGTATTCCGGTGTGTGGTCAAAGGTTCAAGGTTGTTGAACTCTTCCCGTTCCACAGGCCACTGAAGATAGGCGGTTCAGACTTTCCAAATAGATTGGAGACTAGAACACAGCTCCAAAGTACCAGTACTGCGGCTTGAACATTTAGTGGAGAAAGTATCTAAGTTTAACATATTCTAAAACCAAAGCTGTCTGTTCCTGAGGAAGTGACATTAGTGCTTCTAGCCTCAGGCCTGTCATGCCTTCCCTCAGATGTTTAAGGTCTGCACGGATGCATGCTCTGTCTTCTCATGGCTGCACTGATGCCTTCTCTCTCTCCTCGTGGCTGTTCTCAGTCCCTTCAAGCTTTGAGTTCTCCATGGAAGGCACAGAGTAGAATGTTCTCTCCACGAATCCTTCCAGATCTTTACACTCACTCTGTAGATTCTCTGTGAGAACTCAAACCATCAGAGCTGGGAAGTGGGGGGTGGGAGGGTGGGGGAGAAGTTAGCCAGCACAGGAGAGGCAGAGGCAGGCAGATCTCTCTGTGAGTTCAATGCCAGCCTGTTGTACACAGTGAGTTCCAGGCCAGTTGGGGCTACACAGGGAGACTGTCTCAAAAACAAAAAATAACAGCAGTTGTATTGTAAAAAGTACTAACTGGGCAATATCAGGAGGTGTGGCCTGGCTGACTGGGCTGGGTAATGGGTGGTGCAGCCTGGCTGACCCGCTTTTCCTGGGTTTCAGGCTTCAGCGCATGGATAGGGATGCTCTTTGTGGATCATTACCACACCAACCCTGTGTTGGTCAGCTTTTGCCACATTCTGATCACAAGCCACAAGGACAGAAAGCTGCAGAAGACTGTGAAATACTGGTGCCTGAGCCAGTCAGCAGGTGATGCCTCCTGTTTGGACCTGTGTTGGGTTCAGAGTGGAAAATGATGCCCATGGACTCCCTGGGATCCCCCTCTAATCCCCTAGCTCTGCAACCCTTTAAGCCAAGCCGCTTGAGAGGCATAGCTCTCATCATTCAAGCTGCATGGCTTGTCCTGCAGACTGGCTTACCTACCGATTCTGGAACTGAACCCCAGTTCTGCAGGCACAGTTGTTTGTATCCCATTGTCTTGGAATGCCATTACACACCTCAGGCTACACAGCAGATGCGATTTCCAGAATGGCGATCAATTGTGGGTTCCCCCTCCTCCACTGCTTACAGGAAGTTCTCTGAGTTCCTCCTGCCCCATGAAGGGCTCAGATACACCCACTAATATTCCCTACAGGTCTGTGGGATAGCTCACATCGTTTTACCTCTCATTCCCCAGGAATCCTGATCCAGTACCTCTTGCCACAACTTCGTATTGTTGGTAACTGCTCCAAAGGTCTTTGAGAATAGCAGAGGCAACACTCCCACCCCCACCCCCACCCCCACCCCCACCCCCTGATCTCTCTACTCCAATTCTGTCCTAGGTCCCCGCTTCTCTGCCAGAGCCAGAACGAGGTGGTTCCTGCTGCAGACGCTGATCAACAATCCCAGGCTTGTCATGCTCAGAAAATCAAAATCGGGTCATAGCTCAGGAGAGTTCACACAGATTCTGCTGACCTGCTCAGACTGCTGATTGGGCCACCAACTTCTGCTCCAAGGCCAGGCCATCCCCTCTCATGAGGGCCTCAGCTTACCTAGCAGCCATCCCCTACAATGGCACAGGACGACATGGGCACTGTTCATGCACATGATAGACAGCACTGACCACTTGTGGGATGGCCATATAGACCAATGGTTTAAGCTTAGAATGATCTCAATCCCTTGGCATAAAAGAAAAACAATATAAAAAGCAATGTCTGTGAAGCAAATTTTGCCCATCACTGACTTCCACTATTTGCGGGAAGGCCTCCATGAGGTCACCTGTTAAGAAGCATGAAATAGAGGTTGGATAAATGAGACGGCTCAAGGGCTGAGTGCGCTCGATTTCACTTGCAGAGGACTCAAGTTTGGTTCCCAGCCTCCACACTGTGCAGCTCACAAGTGTCTGTAACTCTAGGGATCTGACCTGTTTCTGGCCTCTTCAGGCACCTGCACAAATGTGGCAGGCACGTATACACATAAGTAAAAATAATTAAAAAATGAATCTTTAAAGCAAATTTTTAAAAGAAGTCTGAGGTGAACTTTCTGCCCCATGACCTACTGGGAATGGAATCAGAGATGATCTAAGACTTCCTAGTCTGAGTCTATCTGTGGGGTCACCTACGAAAGCCAAGCACAGGTGGGATAGGCCTGCATCCCAGGTGGAGTGCAACAGTACTGATGCTGGGTGAGCAGGAGACCCAAGAAGATGAGGCTTACTCAAGAAACACAAATGTCAGGCTGGGAGGTGTGGACATTGTCCTTATGTGAAGCCCAATGCTACCCGAAATTTCATGATCAAAATGGCCAGGACAGATAGAGTCTGACTATTGAAAGTCTCTCTTGAGCCTGAGCAAGTACAGTGAGGACCCAAAGTCTCCGAGTGCTTGCACCTGGTTGCTGTGTACACTTGGTTCTGTTGGTGCATGTGCCAGGGTTGTCTCTCTTAGCTGAATCTCTACAATAGCCCTTTGACAATTTGTTTTTGAGAAGCTGGGAAAATGAAGAGCCACCTCCCCACCCCGCACACAACACACATCACTTTCCAGCCCTGTGGTCAAACAACTTTGTCTTTCTCTATATCTGCAAAAGGGGGCCAACATCCCAACTCCATGTATCATCTTGAGAATAAAATTATGCAAAGCACATAGACAGTTTTAAGCGTGTGCCTGAGACTCTAAACACTCAAAAGCAGATTCAGTTTTGATTGTCTCTATGGTTTGAGTGTAAACAATGTCTCCCACAGACCCAGTACCTGTTAAGACCTTGGTCCCTAGGATGGCACCAAGCAGAGGGGTGGGAACTTTGGGGGTGGTGCCTAGTAGGAGGTCCTTAAGTCACTGGAGGCATGTCCTTGAAGGAGATCATAGGACTCTGGTCTTTTTGTTTCTTAGCTGATAGAATGACTATTTTTGCTTACTAGACATCCCTACCACGCATGACATGACGCCTCATTAGAAGCCAAAATCAATGGGCCATTCCTTCTTAGATTGTGGCCTCCAAAACCATGAGCTCAAATAAAATTTTGCTCTCTATACATTCACTATCTTGGTGTTTTGTTGCAGTAACAGAGGACTAATACAGATCTCATGTCACAGAAAGATCCGTGTGTGTGTGTGTGTGTGTGTGTGTGTGTGTGTGTGTGTGTGTGCACACCTTCTGTCTATCTGTCTATGCCCATATTATTCAGGAAAATGCAAAATAAAACCATGATACTACACCTCCACATAATGTCTAGGATAAAGTCAGGTGACACTACTAAGTGTTGGTGAGGACACAGAACACTAGGGTACACTGTGGTGTGTGTGAGCTGTTACCACTTTCCGAACCTTTGGTAGTATCTTCTGAGATGAACACACTCATACTCTCTGACACGGCATGTTCATCACACAGAGGAATGGTTAGAGCAGGAATTTGGATACATTCCCGGGTTGTAGAGAAAGCTGGAAGCCCTGAGTGAGTGGTCCCGAGTAAATGTGTGTGGTTGACATGGGACCCCACAGCCTCAGGCTCAGAGGGATTATGAAGCCTTCCTTGGGGGACTGCGTGTAAGAGTTGACAGTCAACACAGGAAATGTCCACCAGAGCTTTCTCCATCCAGATGTTTATGGCCTAAAGATGGCTCTCTTACAGAGGCTGCTCCTACCCAGATTAGCTAAGCCTGCCTCCTTGTTTCAGGTGCTGTCAAGAACTCTGCATACCTGTTATCTGCATGCAACAGTCCCGCCTCTTTGCTCAACTCTATATAATAAACAAGCCAAGCTTCTGGGGTGCTGCGTTTCCCCCCCTGAGAGCCCAGTCCACCGTGTGGCTTTATTTCTGTGTGTGTTGGGCTGGCTATCTCTTTTGTTTTCTCATTTCCTCATGTCCCCAGGCAGGTCGAGTACCTGGAGTCAAGCAGGGACACAGCTCCCAATTGAAATGGGAAACCCTCAATGTGCATTGAAACTATAAATAAAATGAACTATATTTCTAATAACACCACCAGAAACAAACTATAACTACATTCATTTCACAGAAAGTTATTTTTTCTATTTTAAAAATATTTAACTTATTCTTTGACAGTTTCATATATGTATATCATATGTCTTGATCATATATGTGTATCTATATGTGTCTTACCTGCCCACCCCCAATTCCCTCTTCCTATTTCTCCCAGACACTCCCCCAAAACATCTCCCCCTTCTATCCTCATGTCTGTTCTGTTTGCTGTGATAAAACATTCTGATCAAAAGTAACTCAGGTTTGTTTCCGTTTACATTTCCAGGTCAAAGTATATCACTGTGGGAAGTCAGGGTAGGCACTTAAGCAGGACAGGAACACAGAGGCAGAAACTAAAGCAGATTCTATGGAGGCACATGGCTTACTGGCTTGTTCCTTCGCCTCATGCAAGACTGCTTTTGTAAACCACCCAGGACCACCTAGGGTGGCACCGCCCACAGTGGGCTGCAGCATCCATGGACCCACAGTCACAGGCCAGGCCGATTTAAGCAGTCCCTCAGTGGAGGTTTCCTCTCCCCAGGAGACTCCAAATTGTGTCAAGTGGGCAGTAAAAGCTAACCAGCAAAATGTCTTTTATTTTATTTTAGAAAATCTAATTCCATGAATCCAGTTAGTGCTGGTTCCGTAGGCAGGGGGATGGGGCCATGGGCAGCCTGTCATATTCTACCAGAAACTCTTTAGAAGTGATAGATGTTTTCAGCAAATTGTCAGGATACAAAATTAACATTATAATCAGTAGTGATGCTGAATAACAATGGCAAACATACTCAGAAATAAGGTGGGTGGGATTCCATTCCTAGAAGTCTTTACAAAAGGCACCTTGGAATGTGAGTCAGAAACTTTAAAAAAAAAATAGTGAAAAACAAACAAAAAACACCTCTGTGAGGTACCTTGGGGAAAAAAAAGAAAGAAAGAAAGAACGAACGAACAAACGAAAGAAAGAAAGAAAGAAAGAAAGAAAGAAAGAAAGAAAGAAAGAAAGAAAGAAAGAAAGAACTATGTAATGAAAACATTAAAACAGCAAAGAAAGGGATTGAGGAAGACACTTAGCAAACATGAAGGACATTAGATTTTTGCCAAAAGCAATTTTTACAATTGAGATGAACATGTGACTTTTGCCCTTAAATCCCTTTATACAATTTGTAACATTTATTGATCTACTTAGAGTGAGCCATCCTTGTGTCTTGATTGTGGTGAATGATTTTTTTGATGTATTCTTGAATTCTGTTTGCAAGTATTTTCTTGAGGACTTTTGGACCTATGTTCACTGGGGAGACTGGTCTGCAATTTTCTAATCTTGTTACTTCTTTACCTGGTTTTGGAATCAAGGTCATACCAGCTTCATAAACAGAGTGAAGCTCTTTACTTTTTCTGTTTGATGGAATGCTGGGATGAGGGATGAAGCCAGTTCTTCTTTGAAGGGAAAATCCACTTGGGCTCCAGCCCTCCGAGACTTTAGTTGGGAGATTTTATTAAATTAATGCTTGTTATAGGTCACGTGCTACCATGGCCAGCTCCCAGGTAACTGCTGGAGCAGAAGGGAAGCTCAAGCCTAACTGTAATTTTGCTACTGTTGTGAATCAGAATGAAAACATTTTTTGAGTACAGAGGTTTGTCAAAGGGTTATGGCCCACGGGCTGAAAACCACTGCTCTTAGTGGCCTCGTGCACGCGGTTCTCATTAAGGCCAGGCAGGTCTTTAGCCTTGAATTCTGAGCCTTCCAACCTACTTTGAACTGGGAAAGATCTGATTTCTTTCAGGGTCTTTCAGATTCTTACAGGCAAGGGCCACCTTGTGCTGCCTGCCTGCACAGGTTGATTTCACCCAGAGCAACAAAGACTGGATTCCTTGACCACAACAGTCAAGATCTGCACAGGCTCTCCGATCTCCTACTAGCTTTTGGGAACATTTTAAGGGTGCTCCAAGGACCCAACATTAAAAAGAAGTGGGTGAGTTTCACTACTCCACGTGGGCCTCTGCTGTTGCTGGGTGACCGGGCTCCCTGAGAAGGAAGTGTGGGCAGGGACAGCCACGCCCCCTCGTGTTGCCCCGCCCCTTCGCGTTGCCTAGGAAACCACAGCGTCTTGATGCAGTTGCTGCTGGCTTCAGGGTGAATCTGAACTTCAGGTGCGGGAGCCGCCAGGCTTGGGTCAGGACCTCAAAATCGCTGGGCTTGGGGGAACAGCGAGCTGATTGAGCAGATAGGAAGGTGGACGTGTCGCAAACAGTAATATATAATTAAGGAGGTCAGAATCAAACTGCTCCTTCCATTTGCACCACTCCCCTATTTCTCCTGGAGGATGTGACTAGGGTTTCAGTCCCATCTGACATCTTAGGTAGATTGACTGGTCCTAGAAGAGCTCTAGTGGAGCACAGACAATAGTCCTGCCCTTTCCAGAAAGTGCCTGTGGGATTTACGCCCTGGGCGCTGGTGAAAACCCACTCTCTCGCTCTCTGTCTCCCCCCCCCACACACACACACCTTATTTTGTTTGAAATCTAAGTTTCCCCTTAAACAAGGTGTCCTGTGGGATCTAGTGCTGACTTTAGGCTGGAGGTCCTAGCAAGAGAGTCCCAGCCTCTAAGTGAAAACTAAGACCAAGTCTCAAGTGTATTTCCAGAACAAAGGAGAATTGGGCCAGCCGTCAAGATGTCGCCAGTGGGGAAGGTGTCCCAAGTACAGAATGGTAAAGTCTACCAGCAGATCTTCCAGGCCCAGGTAGGTGCCCTGCTGGCCTCTGTTCCCTTCCCCTCCCCTGGTCTTCCCCCCCCCCCCAAACCTTCCTGGTCCCTTCTAATTCTCTTTGTTCTGAGAGTTTCCCTGTCTAAGATCCATTTTACTTTATGTTTTTATTGAGAATAGATTTTTTTCATACAGTATTATTCTGATCTCAGTCCCCACCCCATCTTCTCCCAGATTTTCCCCCACTAAGACCCGACTTTTTTTAAAGCTCTCTTTGACATTACTTCGATTTTTAAAAAATAATTGCTATTGGGTATATTATAGTGTACACATAGAAGAACATTGGGACATTTGGTCTCAAAATTAAAATTTTAATTTTGGTTAAAATATTTTTAATCAAAATTATTCAGAATTAGTCTGAATTAACTCTTCTGTGCCTGAGTCTTTTTGTAGAGCATAAAAGCTGCTCTTATTTTTCTGTTTAAAAAGTGAGTCTTGGCCAGCCATTCAGTCCCAGCACTCGGGAAGAAGGGCAGGTATATCTCTGTGTGTTGATATAGCAAGCCAGACAGACTTTGTCTCAAAAAACCGATGGTGGTGGTGGTGATGATGGTGGTGGCAGTGATGGCGGCGGTGGTGGTGGTGGTGACGGTGGTGGCAGTGATGGCGGCGGTGATGGTGGTGGTGGTGGTGGTGG
>NC_034595.1:505208-521884 GCF_900095145.1 Mus pahari
TGGTGGTGATGGTGGTGGTGGTGATGGTGGTGGTGGTGGTGGTGGTGGTGGCGGCAGTGGTGGTAGTGGTGGTTATTTTTCTGTACTAGTGTTTTGAATCTCCCCTTTCTCCTTGGCAGTCTCTCAGAACTCACATCCATAGCCAGGGGTATTCACACACCTCCCTGGTACCCAGTGTCCGCCTCCGTAGAGGACTTGTCTTACAGAGTAAAAAGCTTTACTGGTCATGGCTATTGTAGAGATTGTTATCCCTTCTTGAATGTACCTTGCCAACCAAAGAGACGTACAAGCTTCAAATCTAGTGCACTGTTTATTGAAGTAGCATTCTTATTCCTCATTTGAGCCACAAATCACCCTGCCTGTGTAACCTTCAGAAATAATAAAAGAATAGAGAGACCAGAGAACTCACGTTACTCACACGACTCAGCTCCTTATTTATAGCAAGATACTATTCTCAACCTTCCGTTGTTCTCCCATGTATTTTAAAATTTGAAACCACACTGTAATTTGTTTTTTTTTTTTTTAAGGTGACTTTGTTAAATCTCCTGGAAGGGACAGAAGGTCCAGCAGCATCCAAAGTGCCACCTGCCTATAATTTTTAATTTATGCTTTAAAATGAGATTTACATTGATTTTGTGTGTTGGAGTGCTGAGTCTGTGTATGTGCGTGCATGGCTGGTGTTCTGGAAGGCAAGCAGGGAATTGTGAGCCACCCTGAGGGTACAGAAGATGGAGCTCTGGTCCTCTGTAAGAACAGCAAGTGCTCCTAAGCCTGGAGCCGGCTCTTCAGCCCTGCACCTTGTGTTTTAATTGATATGTTTAACGATACACTATTGGTCAGTGGTTTCCTTGCCATAAGACATTTATGGTAATTTCTATCTCTAGTAAGCAACTTCCATGCCATCCAAGGATTTTTTACTTAGCCCGTCTCCTATTACTGAATGGTTCTGGTTTATTTTGTTCTGTTTTTGTTGTTTTGTTTTGTTTTGTTTTTCATTTATTATCGGTTTCTTATGATTATGAAAATAATTGTGTACACTAAACAATCTTTATTCAAAATTCTCTCCACACACTATTCTTGAGACAGCCTGTGTCTGTTAAGAGTTCTTCTGCAGTGGGTGGGCGTGGAGTCTGAGTACAAGGTGCCTTCTGGATGCCAGGTGCCTCCTTGTCCTCCTATGATGTCCTCCGACATATCACAGTCGTCATGGAAGGCTTGGGCACCTGAAAGTTCCACATTACCTGTGTCTCATCTTTCCCACACTCAGGTGCAGCTGGTTCAGTCTCTGGCAGCCACCAGGAATCGAGCTGCAGAGCATTCTGAGACTCCAAAGAATGTGAAGACCCCCATGATGAAAAAGGTGCCGTTACCAGAGGGGGAAACTATGACCCCTCGCCAGAGGAAGTGGGTGCGCAGCCTCCCCAATGACTGGGTCACGGAAAACCCAGTTCTCTATAGGTAAGCCTTGCTACCAAGCCACACTGCAGGTCCCCAGTCTTCAAAGACTCAGAAAGATGTGTGCCCAGGAGGGACAGAGCCCAAGTACCTTCTCCAAGAAAGGGAACTAGTCACGTCTGCTTGAAAGATGTTTCTCTCCTCCCTTAGTAGTTTCCATGGGGCTGCCTAAGGCCACGGTCTGGGTAGAGAAGCCCACTGTCACAGAACTTGACTTCTCAACAATAGTGACTAGCCACATTCCCTCAACGGTGGGAAGATCACACAGAGGACAGGGATGGGGAAGTTCCCTAGGGAGGGGCCACCACTGAGGTAGGTGGGATGCTGAGGGAGGATGGTCGGGATGCAGCTTTTACTCGGTCTTCGCTCACCGGGGAAGGCTGAGGTCAGTGGGTCTAGAGCAGTGGTTCTGAACCTCCTTAATGCTGTGACCCTTTAATGCAGTTCTTCATGTCTTGGTGACTCCCCAACCATAAAATTATTCTCATCGCTACTTCACAACTGTAATTTTGCTACTGTAATGAGTCACAATGTAGATATCTGTGTTTTCTGATGGTCTTAGGTGACCCCTGTAAGAGGGTCATTTGACCCCAAAAGGGGTAGTGACCCACAGGTTGAGAACCTAGAGGGAGAAAGGGCTGAAGCAGAGGCTGGAAGAGGCTTTGCAAGCCAGTCATAGCATTGAACTTTGAATTGATTTGAATATCCGAGGTCCCCTTGGCAAGACTATGCAGAAAGGTGGAGAGACCTACAAGAAGCAGAATTCTGTATTGAATGCATCTTGCCCCCCCTCTTTTATTTTTGGTTGGGAGATTTTTAATTACTGCTTCTATTTCACTAGGAGCTATAGGTCTATTTAAATTGTTTATTTCATCTTGATTTAACTTTGGTAGGTTGTCTGCATCAAGAAATACATCCACTCCAAAACTTTTAGGTTTTCCCGTTTGGTGGTATGCATATTTTAAAAGCAGCCCCATGATTTTCCTCAGTGACTTTCATAATGTCCCCTTCCTCTCTGATTTTCTTAACTTCCGCTGCAAGCCCTCAACCATCAACCCCAGGGCCTCTCGCCTTATTGAAAAGGGAACCTCCCTCAGTCCCTGCTCCCCTCCTGCCTTCAACCTGTGTCCCCCTGAAAGAGCCCCTTCCTTAGCAGTAGCCCCTGCATTGTCCACCCCAGCCGCTTTTGGGGGGAGTTAGATCTTCACTATACAAACCACCTCCTCAAATCCCGGGGGAGAAGTGGCTGAGAAATCAGAGTGGATCTCATTGTCCCATGGAGCCACTTTGGGTCTGGGACACTTGAAATATCAAGGTCTGAAAGAGCCTCCCCATTTTGCATGGCTGGCTGGCCCCATCAGCTGCAGTCCAGACCTGTTGTCTTCTCCCACCTGTGGGACAGCGTGACAACTCATAAGAGAATAGATGACAGATACTGCTTGCCTAGGGCCTCTGGGAACTGTAGGGCACGCTGGGCTTCTCTGCTGCTTGCCTCGTAGATGGGGCATTTGTAGACTTCATCCCAGAGTTGATGCTGCAGTCTTTCCTTCCAGGCCTCTCCGTAGAGATCTCAGTTCACTCCAACTGGATCCAAACCCTATGGGTCTTGGCGTTCTGAGCATCCAGCTCTGCTTGAGACGATGGCCCCTTTACATCCCCTGTGCAGAAAATGGGCTTACTCCAGCTGCCTCGTAGGATAATGTCTTGGTTACAGTTTTAGAGGGTTCGAGCCCATGGTAGAGAGCATGGCAACAGGCAGGCATGGAGCAGAATCTGAGGGTTTACATCAGAGCCATATACATAAGGCAGAGAGGGAGAGGGAGGGAGTGGAGAGAGGTGAGAGAAAGGGGGAAGGGGAGAGAAGAGCTAATTAGGAATGACATGGGCTTTTGAAACCTTAGCACTTATCCCTGAGTGATAAACTTCTTCCAACAAGGTCACACACACACCTCTTTTTTTTTTTTTTTTTTTTTGGTTTTTCGAGACAGGGTTTCTCTATATAGTCCTGGCTGTCCTAGAATTAGGTTGGCCTCGAACTCAGAAATCCACCTGTCTCTGCCTCCTGAGTACTGGGATTAAAGGTGTGCACCACCACCACGCCGGGCTTCACACACATTTCTTAATACTCTCTCTTAGTTAGGGTTTTATTTCTGGAAAGAGACACTATGACCAAGGCAACTCTTAGAAAAGAAAGTATTTAACTGGGAACTCACTTACAGTTTCAGATTGTTAGTCCTTTTATCATCATGGTGGGAAGCATGTGTGCAGACAGACATGGTACAGGAGGAGGAGCTGAGAGTTCTACATCTTGAGTGGCAGGCAGCAGGAAGTGACAGAGACACACTGGCCAGGCTTGAGCATCTGAGACCTCAAAGCCCACCCCCTAGTGACACACTTCCTCCAACAAGGCCATATCTACTCCAACAAGGCCACACCTCCTAGTGGTGCCGCTCCCTATGGACCAAGAATTCAAACACATGAGTCTATTGGGGGCCATACCTATTCTAACAACCACACCTTCTCAAAAAGTGAACCAAACATTCAAATATACGAGCCTTATTCAAACTACCACAGAGGGTCTGCTGAAGGACCAAATAAGGGTGCATGCTAAGAACTTCATTCTTTGTTGGGTTGTTCACCCATCGTGGTCCTTACTTTCCATTTGGAAATGGTTCCAGCCCCAGACCCATATTGGCCAGCCAAGGAACTTACAGCTTGTGTCTGGGGCAGGAACCCAGCTCTGTGTCCAGGTACCCTCAGAGACTAAGCTTGGAGACATAGCAACACTGGGTGGGAGCCTGGGACATTGCCTACAAGGCTGTCTGGAGTAGGAGGAGGATCTGGGCAGCAGTCAATGCCTGTGCTGTCCTGGGTGGGTGGGGCAGGTCTTACTCTTCTCTGCTTCCTCAGGGAAAAAGAAGAAGCCAGGAAGGAGAAGGAGCGTCTGACGGAGGACATGATTGCTTCCCAAGAGGTGCAGGGCCTCATGGACAACATAGGTGAACAACTTGCCCTTCAGTTCCAAGGGCAGGCCTGCCCCAGGCAGGAAAGTCTCCAGATGGCAGTGTCTGCTCTGGCTCCACCTCAGAGGCTCTTGCCACCCTGGGGGGGGGGGGGCTCTGCTCAGTTTCCCAGAGGATACCTTTTGGGCGTAACCCCAGGAGGGACAGCCAGTGGCTACTACACAGTGGGCAACTCCTAGGACGGATTGAGTTGACTACCTTGTGTAATTTGGCCCTTGTACTTTTCAAGCCCCACCTCCTCCCCACTGCAGGTCCCGGTTTCACATTATCCCCGCGGGGGGCGGGGGGGGAGCCCTTGCCTTTGTCCTTATGGTTAAAAAGTGACTCAGTATAGAAAAACAGAAGGCACATTGAGCACCTTTCTCTTGCTGAGAGCCCCCGGGTGGTAGCCAGCTTCAGGCCTCCTAGATAGCACAGGACAAAGCACAGCAGAGGATGGGAAGGGGCGCAGGCTTAGGGCTTCACACCTGCTCCGCAGCCCCCCACCTGACTCCCATCCAAGTGCATGGGCCTGGCCTCTGCTTCTGCCCTGAGGTATTCCGGCACCATTGAGCTGGACTGGAAGGAAAGGAAGAAAGTTTGAACAGGGAGGTGGGTTAGCAGGGTTTCAGGTCTGGCAGTGAGGAAGGCCGGTTACAGCTCTCCTGGACAGTATTCAGTGAATCAGCTCTCTTTTATTCTGGGTGAACAGGGCTATATAAACCTTGGGGAGTGTGTGGGGGAGGTTGGGGGTGAGTGTACCTCATTGGCTGGGGCTGAGGTGCCAGGAATGCTTCATTTACATGAAAAAGAATTCCAGGTGCTTAAATCTGGAGTTTGGCCAAGAGGCTAGGTAGCTACCTCAAAGGTGGAGGTGGGTGGGTCTGAGGGCTAGGTGCAGGGGGGTGGGGGTGGTAGGGGTGGGGGGACACACAGGCCTAGAACAGGGAGGGCTCTAGCCTTACTCCTGCCAATCTCGGATGAGATTTTCGGGGTTTGAACAGGTCTTGACCTCGCTCTTGCTCCAGGCCCGTCCATCTCCCAACCCACCCCCTCCCACCATTGCACTCACCCTAGATCAGAGTGTGTACCTTACAGAAGGCTGTTAACAGCACCAGCCTCCTGAGTTGATCCTTGGATACAATAGAGTTAGGATACTGCTGCCATGTGGTAAGCGAACTCTACTGTTGACTAATATTGCCACAAATGATCTCTTTCTGGTTCAAATGTATTTCTTGCTTGCTTTTTTCCTTTTTTCTTTTCTTTCTTTTTTCTTTCCTTTTCTTTTTTCTTTTTTCCTCTTTCTTTCTTTCTTTTTTTCTTTCTTTTTTTTTGAGATAAGCTCTCTTTGTTATATAGTCCTGGATCTTCTTATGTAGACCAGGCTGACCTCGAACTCACAGAGCTCACTTGCCTCTGCCTCCCCAACACTGAGATTCAAAGTGCTCATCACTAATCCTGGTTTATATGGTGATATAATGACTTTTAAATATGGTTCTATTTCAACTTCACAGTGGCACAAGAGTATACTCATAAACCATTATTACCCTTTTCATGTTCAATACCGATTCCTGCTCAGATAGCCAGCATTGTGACACAAAGCAGGCCTTGTGTTGTATGATTTTTGCTCAGTTGTAGACAAATGTAAGTACTCTGGGCACATTTAGGATGGGCTGGATGAAGCTTTGACCCTCAGGAGATTAGGTGTAACTAAATATATTTTCAGCTTATAGTACTTTCTATTTATAATGATTTCATCGGATCGGGACTCCTTTGAATTAAAAAGAAAAAAGCACCTGTATGTGTATTTATTCTATAAACATTTTTTAAATGAATTTTTACTAAGTAGCCTAGGCCGGCCTCAAGCTCCAGCTGCTTTTGTATTAGCCTTCTTAGTGCCATGATGAAATTGTTTTGAAGAACACCATAAACACTGTCCTTTTACATACACCCGCTGGGAATTTTGCCCCAGTAGTTGTCTGTTTACTCAGCTGTGGTGCAAGGGGTTGAACCCAGGGCTGTGAGCATGAAGGCAAGAGCTAAGCTATCCCCACCTCAGCCCCTTGCCTGAGAGCCCCCACAGCACCTCGAACAGGTTCATTTGCATCTTTTGTCATAATTCTCAAGTTTCTGCCCCTGCTGGCCTGGCTTTGGGGTCTGCCTCTGAGCTCAGGCCTGAGTGAAGGTACTCTCTGCCCTGCTGAGCTCTCTGGGAGCACTCTGCCTTCCCTACAGGCTCATAAGCTCTGTTGCTTGCCCTGCAGTCCCCGAGAGGGCAAGCGACCTCCAGGAACTAGAGGAATTCAAGAAGAGGAAGTACCTGAGCGCACTGGCGAGCTTTCAGGAGGAGTTGGAGCAGATTGGGGTGGTGAGGCCCTGCTCTTCTCTCCTCTGTTCTCGCAGCATCTGGGTGGGGAGGTGCGCTTCCACAGCTCCCAGCCTCCCTCCCTCCTCCACCCATGGCTCCTCTTCCTCTCTAGACCATCTGTTCATCTCTAACCATAGGGACCTGGCAGGCTCCTAAAGGAGACCAAGTAAAGCACAACTGAAAAGAGGGCGTGAGTGCTGCTCTGTATGGTTGGGGAAGGTGTTTACTGTGGGTATGAGGAAGACACAGCCGGCGGCATCTGGGGGGGTCCACACCGAACAGGGCTATGAGGGGGGGGGGAGAGCGAGGAGGAGAGAGGGCCAAGAGCAGGAGCCAAGAAGACCAAGAAAAGAGGACCAAGAGGGCATGTGGCCGAAATTGCAGGGTTATATAAGAAAGAGAAGCTGAGGGTAAGGGAGGGAGGAGAGTGGAGGGGAGAGAAGGGGAAGGAAGAAGAGGGGAGGGGAGGGGAAGGAGAGAGGGGGAAAGGGAGGGGAGGAGAGGAGGGGAAAGGAAGGAAGGGGAGAGGAGGGGAAGAGAGGGGAGGGGAAGGGAGAGAAGGAGAAGGAAGAAGAGGGGAGGAGAGGGAAGGAGAGAGGAGGGAAGGGAGGGGAGAAGACAGGAAGAGAGAAGAGGAGAGAGGAGAAAAGGGGAAGAGAGGGAAAGAGAGAGGGAGGGAAAGGGAGGTGAGGAGAAGGGAGGGGAGGGGAGGAGAGGGGAGTTTAGGATAGGGAGTGTGGTAAGAACTGTTGTGAAGTATTGAGTGAGTCTTGAAGCCAAGCAGACACTTTGGTATGTAGATAGGCACCTCAGCCATTTGTCCTGAGTTTCTTTGGGACCTGTCAAGCTAGACTCAGCGGCAGCCCCTCCTTCAGCTGCAGAGGAGAGCCGCTGCCTGGTCCTCTCTGCGTGTGAGTGCATCATCAATTCTCAGCTTCCCGGGCGGGTTTAGATATTGATCTTTCTTGAGACAGGGTGGGGCCCGGCACCTACTCCACTAGGGAGGGCTGCCTCCTATGTGGGATGTAGCTGCCCTAACCCTCCACCTCCTGGCCTGTCACAGGAGATGGAACCTCTCATCCTGGAGAAAGGGGATCTTCTTTTGAGAAAGATCTCGCAGTCCGATGAGGACGTTGACATGCTCTTCAAGAAAGTGGAAGGGGAGCCGGACCTCGAAAGCTACACTATTGAGGTAGGGGCTCCCTGGTGACAACACCTGCTCCCCACCTCTCCAGGAACTCCTGGCCTGATCCCATTCCCCTTTGCAGACTCTGTTGGAACTGTGGGAAAAGGTGGCTGAAAGATTCATGCAGCAGAAGCAGGAGATTAAGGAGCTGGACGAGGAGCTGTTGGCCCTGGAGGTCTCTCGAGCCGACAAGGCATGCTAGCTGCAAATGAGCTCCTTGGTGGCTTTGTCTCGAAGGGTTGGTGGGCAGCCTTCTTTGTCCTGCTAGTGGTATGGAAACTGAGAGTGACTCACAGCCTTCTCCTCTCCAGCTAAAGGAAGTGCTGAAGAGATATGTCGGCATCATAGAGAAAACCTCCTATATCCTGCAGCCCGATGTATATAGGCTGATAGATAAAGAAGCCATGGTGAGTGGTGTTCTGTGGTAGAGGGATCCTAAGATGGGTGCGTCAGGAATGCAGGGCATCACATCTGTGACATACCTTAGTAACTCAGGCAGGTTCTTTGGTTGGGAACTAAACCTTTATAACTGCATTTTCAGTAGCAGTCATTGTGGACTGCATTCACGGTCTCCTGCTGTCTATAGCTGCGTGCCTAGTAGCTTAATCACGCAGAGTAGCCATGTCCCAGCCTACTCTGGCTTTCTCTTGCTTCCTGACTCTCCTGCTGGCCACGGGTGTCTGTGGCTGCACCACACCTACCTGTTGGATCTCTACTTCCGGTCTCCCCACATCGCCATCTGTGTGTGTGGGGGGGGGGGGGAAGAAATTCCAGCTTGCTCATGATGTCTCCAGAAGAAAGCCCGATCCTTCTGCTATGTGAAAGGGTTCTTGGCTTGGGCTGCTCACAGGTACGTTGTGGTATTTGTGCTGCGCTGAGCATGCCCTAGGTCACTGGGGACAGCAGTGCTCCCTGCCAGGGTGTGTATAGAGGCCGACAGCAGAGGCCTTGACAGTAACAACCACCGTTTTGTTGAAATTTTACTCTTCAGGAGTCATTTTTAAATTATGCGTATATGTGCACTTCTCTCTGTGTATGTGTACTTCTCTCTGTGTGTATGTGCACTTCTCTCTGTGTGTATGTAAACACTAGTAGAGAGACCAAACCAGGGCATCGGGTCCCCCAAAGCTGAAGGGACAGGTGGTTGTGAGCTACCCAGTATGGGTGCTAGGAGCCAAACTCAGTCCTATGGAGGAGTCATGAGTACTTTTAACCACTGAGCCATCTCTCTAGTCCCTAAATTTCCATTTTAAATTAGTATACAAAATATGCTTAATTATTTTCCAAACACGATCTGTTTTGTGGGTTCCCTCTCTACCCCCTACCTGCTCAGCAGCCTCCTCTCTGTTTTCTCGTCACATGTTCTGTCACCCCCCCCTTCCCTGACACCTCTCCCTTTTCTTATGGTCCCAGTCTAAAGCCCTACCCACCCCTGACCACAGGCCATGAACCAGGCTCTCCTGGGCAACCGGAGGGCCATTGCCCAGCTATTAGTCAACCTGACCGAGGCCACCCTACAACAGGAGCTTGACAACCGCCACCGCTGGCAGGGGCTGGTGGATACCTGGAAGGCTCTCAAGAAGGAGGCCCTGATGCAGAGCTTCAGGTCAGTGGTGACCTCCCTCCCGTCCCTCCTCCCCCTCCCCAGCCCCCCCCCCCACTCCCCCCCCCCCCCCCCCCCCCCCCCCCCCCCCCCCCCCCCCCCCCCCCCCCCCCCCCCCCCCCACTCCCACCTACAACTCTCTCCTAGCCAGGCCGGTTTTTTTTCCTGCCCTCTTCTTCATGGTTTATAACTGCTACTGTTTTCTATGCCCCTATATTTAAAGTTAGAAATAGATAAAAGCACCAAAAAGAAACTGAGTCACCACAGACGCTTCCTGGACAGAGGGGTGCGGCTAGGACTGGAACACTTCAGACCCACAGAGTCCTTGCCGTTTTAGATAGACTCCCCCCCCCCGCCAAACGTTATTTCACAACTATTCTCTGAGCTCATTATGAATTGTCAAAAAGTGTTCGTGCCATTTTCTGTATAATTTCCATGCCTTTGTATTAGTTATAACCCTTGTCCTGGAAGGACAGATGTCTCTCTGGTGGATGCCTCCCACCTTTCAGGACCTCATCTCCTCCGTAGAGGAAACAGGGAGGAGAGGACCCACCTCAGCACGATGTGCCGAGGCTCAGCCTTGCCCTTCCGTGTGACCTTGATGAAGTCCCCGAGTGTACCAAGCCTGCCTCCTCCACACAACAGGACAGGCGCCCTACCAGCCCTGCGTTCTCAGTGATGACTCAATGGGACACTGTAAACAGAGCCTGTCTGAGCCCAGGATTGGGACTGTTACAAAGGTCAACAGCGAATGGCCGCAGCTGACTTCTCCTGGACACCCCCCAAGATGCAGGGCATGGGCTCAGGGCTTTGTCATCTTTCTGAGTCCTTAGAAGTTCCCAATGAGGACAGTGCTGCCATTAGCTCTACGTTGTAGTCTAAGGCTCAGAGCGGAAGTGGGGCTTGTTCCGGGTCACAGAGTAGGATGTGAGGACTCCACGGCCTCCGAGGTCTCTGTGCTGAGAGATGGTTTGAAGCTCTTCCTGCCCGTCTTGTTCCCTTTACCTCCCTTCTATCCTCAGTGACCCGGATGGAGGCTCAGATGGGACCATTACGGTGGTAGGTCAGGGTTATGGGGTTCTGAGCATTCTTGTCTGAGTCTCCTGCCCACTTCTCTCCTCTGTGTCTGGCTGTCCAGTGAGTTCATGGCTAGCGAGGAGATCCAGGAGCCCCCAGAAGTGAAGAAGGAGCTTGAAGAAATGCAGAAGAACCAGGATATGCTTCAGAGAGTGAGGCTCAGTCACCTCTGCACCATCTGGTATGGTGTACAGGAAGAAGGACCCCTGGGGCCAGCACCTTTGGGGGTCTAGTAGGAAGGCCATGTGGCCTAGATCTCCCCCCTGAAACCCTTTGGCACCAGGCTATCTCCTGGTACTAGAGGGCTGGGCTGACCACCTCAGCCCCACGGCAAGGAAGATCATAAGTCACTTGCTGTGGGAAAAAAAAAAGCTTAGATTGGTCCTGCCAAAGAGCTCACTAGAACGCAGTAGCCAGAGCAGAGGGAGCAGAGAGGAGGGAGGAGGGGGGAGGACACAGGAGGGAGGAGGGGGGAGGTCTGATAAAACATGGTCCCAACAGAGCTTTGGCCCTCATCCTGAGGCACTTTAGAGGCAGGTAGGAGAAGACCACACTGGGATGCTGCTGTCACAGGGGACATTGTGAATAATAATAGGCCTTTTTGTGAGGCTTGTTTGGGGCAGCAGGAGACCCCAGCAGGTTCTTTAGCTTCTTCAGTATATTATTGACAGTATGTTAAATATGCTAACCATTTTGACAAATTTCAGGCATGCTTACCTGTTGTGTCTTCTTTCCCCAGTGACCTCCTCCCCCCTAACTATAACAAAACCCAGCTGACTGAGTGGTACGACTCCCTCACTTCCCTCAACAAGCAGCTTGGTGAGCAATGTCTGTGGAATCTTCAGAACTTTCCAGACCAAGTAATAACTTGTTATAGTCAGCCCTCCAGCCATGTGTCTGAGGAGCTGAGGCCCCTCTACCCTGGGCCTTTAGGATTCATGAGCCCCAAAGACCTCCTCTGCTCACTGCCCAGTTCACAGCCACGCTACCCTCAAATTCTGACCCCTCACATCTGACCCCTAACCCCCGACCCAAAGCGTGGCGGGCGGGGATTGAGAAAGACACAGAGTCTCTGCTCAGCTCTCAAGATGGCACATTGGCCATGTCCCGAGAGTCTTGGGGTTGGAGGTGTGAGATTAAAGCCCAGCCCCGCTCTGTCCTGATGCATAAACTTGGGAAAGCCATGTCATCTCTTGGCCTCAGTGTCTTCCCCTGTAGAGCAGAGATGTGAACAGGACTAACCATGGCCCTTACCTTGTGGATTAATAACTAGGTATAGTTCAGGTCCTAGCTCACAGCCAGAAAGCTCAATCATAAGTGGTAACTATTTAGACTATCCCACATTAAAGAGCGTCAGGTCGCAGTCATAGCCCAGCTAGCTGCCTGGCTTGGAAATAAGTTGCAGGGCATGGTCACACTTGTTTGATTCCTTGTACTCTCAGGCTGCTTGCTCCCTGCAGCAGAGACCGTGTGACCACATAGATAGAAACAATAAGTCTATCACTTTGTGGACAAAGTGTGCCAAGCCGTACTTTTGAGGATGCGATCATTTTTTCCATCTTTGAGGTTCACCACAACCCAGTGAAGTCAGTCAGTGTCTGTGTGAAAGTCACTCACATTTCTGTGACACAATACTTGATGAGCAAATGAAGAGAGAGCAAAGGTCTGTTCTGGCTCATGGTTGTAGAGGATGTCAAAGATCTGACTGTAACAAGATGGTGGGGGCCTGTGGTAGAGTCTCCACTTGTCACAATGGACCAGGGAGCAGAGAGGGTACTTGAACCACAGGCAGAGCTGTGACCTTTAAAGGTCCACCCCTAATGGACTACTTCCACCAGCCAGGCTTCAGCGCCTAAAGGCTTCAAAGTCTCTCAAATAGTGCCCCCTAGCCATAGCCGACAAACGTGTGCTCAAAACCGGAGCTCATGGTGTACATTTCAGATTAAAGACACTCACAGGCACTGTTGTCTTTGTCTCAGACAACCCCTACTGCTAGAGATGAACTCCTCATATGAGGTCATCCTCTTGGGGTGCTAAGAATTCTCTGAGGAGGGTGATACCAGTCCCTGACCTGAATAGAGGGCTCTGACCATTCTGAGCTGAACAACCTTCTTGGGGGAGGTTCTTCATTGAGTAGAACCGATTCCCTTTGCAACAGGAATGCCTCTCCTTCTAATTTTTCTCTACCTCTTGGGAGAATGCCTGACTCATTTGACCCATTTTATGTTCTGTCCCTGGAGACACCTACCACATGGACTGCATGTCGCTGGTCCGCTTCCTGTATGAGAAGATTTGGCAGCAGTGCCTGTCCCGCGTGCAGGAATGCAAGGTAGGCTTCCCTCTCTGGAGGCCCGGGAAGAGGAGCTGTGCGCCGGGACCTTCTCTGCCTCCTCCACCCCCTTCAGTCTTGATCTAGGCTTTTCTTCCTTCCTGTCAGTCACCAGGTACTCACTAGCCACTGGGCATTCTGGTTCCCTCTACCTGGCTGATCCTGCACTCTACAGGACTTAACCCAGCATCAAAGCCTCCTGCGAAATGGAGCTGTATATTCATAAGCCGTCTCTGTCGTTAACTCTTGGCTGTATTCCCCACAGCACAAGGCTTTGCCAAAGATGGAGGCCATATTCTAAGGCCCCTTTCATAGATAGTGCTGATGCTAGCTCCAGTCCCACCATTGTCTCTGGCCTGCCTGCCTCTGGGCAGGGTAAAGCAGAGAGCTTATTCCCAACCTGTCCAGGACAGTGATAATGGAGAAATAGTTTGCCAAAATAACCCCTCCCTGCCTCCTTGGTGAAAGTGTCTAGATGAAAAGTCTACTAAAGCCTAGGCATTCTGAAAAGTTCTGAGCTCCGAGGGTTCGCTTGCTACCCATAGGGAGTGTACCCTATTCTCCGAGTACCTCTGGCCGGCTCTGCTCTGCACCCTGCCCGTCTAGGAACAGACCCAAGGGAATCCATGTGGCTGTTGTAGCCCTCTTGGGGCCCTGAAGCAGCTCACTGATAACTTCGTGTTTCTCTGCCCTGTTCTCTTCCCCACCCTGCAGCAGCAGCTGCTGAACTGGAAAGCTTTCTCGGAAGCAGAGGCAGAGAGCCTAGTAAATCCAACCTTCTTCCTGATGGTGGGGGAGTTCCAGAGCAAGGTGGAGAAGCAGCTGGAGCTCTTGGATGTATGTACAGGGGTGCCAGGGACCCTGGAAGTGGGGCACATCTCTGGAGTACAACACTGCAAATCCTAGGGTTCCCCTGGTGTAGCCACTCCCTGACCCTTATCTGTTCCTTCCTGCATAGCCCTCCTGGGCTAACCACACCCAGGCTCATTCCCTGGGTCCCAGAAACCACCCTGACATCTGGCCTACTTAGGTTTGGGAAAACCACTTAGGCTGTGGGTGTATCAGAACCACTGTTAACCCTTTGTTGAAGGCTGGGGAGGGCAAGAGTTCCAGTCCCAAAAGTCTGTAGTCTTAACCCAGGGTCAGCGTGCTCTTTCTGTGAAGGGCCAAGTATTGAGTGAAGCCTTGCAGGCCACGGGTGGCATCTGTCACAGCTTGTCTCTTCTTCTTCTTCTTCTTCTTCTTCTTCTTCTTCTTCTTCTTCTTCTTCTTCTTCTTCTTCTTCAGATTTATTTATTATATGTAAGTACACTGTAGCTGTCTTCAGACACTCCAGAAGAGGGTGTCAGATCTCCTTAAGGATGGTTGTGAGCCACCATGTGGTTGCTGGAATTTGAAAGCTGCACCTTTGAAAGACCAGTCGGGTGCTCTTACCCGCTGAGCCATCTCACCAGCCCCAGCTTGTCACTTCTATCAGCTTTAGCAACGTGGAAGCAAAGGGTGTGGCTGTGCTCCAATGCCATTATTAGAGGCCATGGTCTGTGCTTCATTTAAGTTTCATGGTATTTTTTCTACTACTTTTGAATTTTTTTAAAAAAAAAAACATTTTAAAATTGGATAATCTGTGACTAGCTCATGAGTACATACAAAAACAGACAGAAGGCCAAATTTATCCCTCAGTCTAGTTCACCAGTCTCTGTCCCAGACAGATGCATACAACCTGTGTGGTTTTGTTTTTTATATGTGCGATGCTAGCCATTAAACTCAGCTCCTCGCACATGCTAAGAAAGCCCTCTGCCAGCCAACTATCTCTAGTCCTAATTTGTATAATGCTTTTCAAAAATTTTTATTTTATTTTATGTATACGAGTGTGTTTGCCTGCCTGGATGTATATGCACCATGAGTGTGCCCAGTGCCTGGTGTGCTCACTCCATGCTGGCTCTGGGCAGGATTAGGAGAAGCCGTGGGATCCCGCTCTGGGGGTGGGGGAGTGCAGTCTGAGGTGGGAGTGCAGTCTGAGGTCCCCGGGGACTGCTGGAGCCAGCTTGAGGGTCCCCAGGCCTGCAGAGAGGCTGGGTCTATCTGGTTCTCACACTCTTGGGCACCCCAAGGGCACTGGATTCCTCAGAAGAGCTGAGAACCGAATGGGGGCCCAAGGGCTAGATCTAGCCTGGGGCCAAAAGGGAAAAGAGGAGAGAGCTCTGGCTGGGTCCTGTGGAGAGGAGAGAGTCATTGGCTTGCTCTGGGCTGCTTGGCTTGGCTTGGTGGAAGCTGTGGCTGGGAGCACTGAGAGGCCTCCTGTGGGAGATTACACAGGGCTCTTTAGATGAAGACCTGCTCCGTTGATCCCCTCGCCAGATCCTGATGAAAAGAGGAAGTCCATGGTTGGTTTTCAGGCATTTATTGTCATGGTGGAGAATGGTAATGAGTAAAACCGTACTCCACTTTCTTAGGGCCTGGGGTTAAATACCTTTTGCAGGGAGGAGTGTCTGGGGAAGGGAGTTTATTGGCTACACCCTTCAGACCTCATTAAATGGAGCTCTGTCCTGAGGCTATGTGACCTGTGGTCACATTTTCTACCTGTGGAGGGGCTTGGGGCATTGCCCTTACATGATTGATGGCCCCAGACCTATGGAGAGCTTCGGCCTCCTGTCAGGGGCCTGGTGTTCAGGAGCATGGCAAAACGCCTACAGTCCCTTGCAGGAGACCCTGTGGGATCCTCTGTGGGCTCACCTGGGGTTTCAAACCTAGCTCAACCAGAAAGCAGGCTGCCTTTCACGGTCCCACAAGAATGGTCTAGAGAAAGATGCGCAGGCCCTCCTACCCCATGCAGGGAAAGCCAGGAGCCCAGATGGAGCCTGTCTTAGGGTTTCTATTTCTAAAATGTCACGATCAGAACAACTCGGGGAACAGTGGGTCTGTTTACACTTCCACATTGCAGTCCATCACTGAAAACAGTCAGCACAGAAACTGAAGGCAGGAACGTAGAGGCCCGGGGTTGAAGCAGAAGCA
Source organism: Mus pahari (assembly GCF_900095145.1). NCBI lineage: Eukaryota > Metazoa > Chordata > Mammalia > Rodentia > Muridae > Mus > Mus pahari. Next base: position 521,241 of record NC_034595.1, read on the forward strand.
GCGGAGGAACACTGCATACTGGCTGGCTCCTGGTGATCTGCTCAGTCTGCTTTCCTATACAATGCGGGACCACCTGCCCGGGGTAGATAGCAGCATCCGCGGTGGGTTGGGTCTGCCCACGTCAATCACCAATCAGGAAAATGTTCAACGTACCTGCGGACCAGTCTTACGGAGGCAATTATATTAGTTAAGAGTCTCATTTCCCAGCTTCTGCCGCGGTGACACAAAACTAACCAACACAGAGCCTAAAGCTGACATTGAGGGATGGTGTCCAGGCAGTAGCTTGGAGACACAGGCCTCTGTGGACAGGCGATCCCTGGGGCTTGTGTTAGTCTGCCAAGGTCAGGCTTGGGTAACTTTCCCTGTTTTCTACCATGGCAGAACTCCTTTGAGGGTTTGGCCAGGGAGACAGAATGGCAGAGCGCGGACCTCTTCAGGTACTTCCATGAGGCTGTGAAGCTGTGGGAGGGGCACCAGAGTGTTCTGATGACACAAGAGGTGGAGCTGGAGAAGAGGATAGAACAACATCGGCAGAAGCACAACCAGGAGAACCAGGTGCCTGCAGCCTGAGCTGTGTGCGCATGCGTGGAGATGTGGGCGGACCCGGACTCCAGCAGCCTTCTTTCAGACAGGAGTGGCGGGGG
>NC_034595.1:522834-527599 GCF_900095145.1 Mus pahari
GAGACAGGGTTTCTCTGTGTAGCCCTGGCTGTCCTGGAACTCACTCTGTCGACCAGGCTGGCCTCGAACTCAGAAATCTGCCCGCCTCTGCCTCTGAAGTGCTGGGATTAAAGGCGTGCACCACCACTGCCCCGCTCATGGTAAACCTTTTTATGAGAAGTTTCTCAGGAGGACCTGGCCAGACCCCAATTCCCAACATAACAAGCAAGGTTGCTTCATCATGAGGAAGTGCCAACATTGATGGGTGGCTTCACAGCTCCCAAACTTGTGTCCCTCTACAGGGGACAAGCTAACAGCGATGCCTACTGAATCCTGAGCTCCCAAAGTATCTAACTTTGAGTCCGTATGCCTTTTGAAGTCTGGTTTTGGAATGTGATCTGATAAAGCGGTACAGGTAGAATTTCAGGGGACAGTTCCAAGCTGTCACCTAAGGAATCTTGTAAGACATCAGTCACCTTCTCTAGGGATGGGGAATGTACCTCAAGTTCACAGTGCAGCCTCTCAAGTATCATTCATGTAGCGAGCTGTGTGTCCAGGATCATTCAAAGCTATGTAATAGGGACATCGGAACACATGTCAGCCAATCACCTGCCCGTGCTGCCAGCCCCAGCCCTGCCTGCCTTCATACATGGGCATTCCAGGTGTGACTTGGAGCATGACCGAAGTGCAGATACCTCAGAAAAGTGTAGTTCAGGCCTGGCTATAGGGACAAAGCACATGGGAAATGTCTTTGAAGTGCCTCATATGAGCTGGGTCCTTGAGGAGGTGGATAGGGGATAAAGAACATTCCAGAAAAACAGAAGAACCCGAAAGCGTGTGCTGGGGAGAGTGAGTATAGTCCTTAGATTCAGTGACCCTCACATACTTTTTGCCTAACCCCAGCTCCATAGGCAGTGGGGTCTGCAGGTCACTACCATTCTGTCAACTCTGGACACTCATCTGTACCCCTCTTGTTTTGGGAATGGCTGCCAGAACCAGGAGACCCTCCTTGATAAGCTTCTTGACCAACTGAGACAGCAAAGCCAAGAGGAGTCACTGAAGGCCCACATGGAAAAGGCCAGAACCTTTCTGAAGAACATGAAGTCCAGGTAGGCTGGCCAGACCTCAGAAGACAGCGGGGATGGTCGGGAGTCCCTGGTCAAGGTCCCCAGCTAGCCCAGAAGGGGTGTGATCGCAAACTCAGGTAAAAGCCTCAGCCACTACACCAGAGAACATTCACAATTCTTTGCTCCTCACCAGGAGCCCACAGAATTCCCCAGGGAGAACTGCAGCAAGTTTGTAGTGGGAAATGTCAAGGCAACTGAAATGCAAGGCCAACAACTTGGGCTTCTCTTTTTTAAAAAAGTGTAAGCATGCATACTCTTTGTATAGAAGTCAGCTTCTGCCAACAGGGATGTCCCTGTCATTCTTACCCAGCTGTCCCTTTGTATGAGTATACACATTTATGTATACAGATGCATACCAATATAGTGTTTTTAAAGCAAAGGATGGGTTATATCATGCAAACTATTCTGTAGCTATAGATCTATTTCAGTTTTTAAGTGACCATGTAGAATTTCTTACTATAATTACACACACACACACACACACACACACACACACACACACACGATACTTTATCATAGGCTAGCCATCTCGTGACAAGCTTTTTTGTCACGAGATGTCACCAAGAACTGGCTCCAGGTTCTCCATACACAATTACAAACAGTTCTCTGTGAACTGCCTTACATTTGCATGCCTCTATACAGCTGATTCTCTAAAGACCATTCACAGATTTAGACCCACCTTCTATCTGATTGCTTCACATAGATCCTGGGAGTTTATATCTGAGCAATTAAGTAAACTTTGAGCCTTGTTTACTTTGCCCAAGAAACAGATAAAACTTCTGAGACTGAAGATGTCTGAGGGTTTGATGGAATAATTTAGATCAGGTTCAAGGACAGAGGCAAGACCGCTGACAAGAAAAGTAATCCTGCAGAGTAGGAAACCCCTGTCAGGATGTGGAGACTGAGTAAAGACCTCCATAGTTGAAAAAGATGAGGGGCTAAGTAGATGGCTCGACAGAGAACATGCGTGCTTGGTAAGTGTGAAGGCCTGAGTGCAAATCCTAAGAAATCACCTGACAAACAAGAAGCTCGTGTGCTTGACAGAGCCCCTGAACACAGCGTACATTCCTCAGTATGATCAGGAGAATAGAGCAGTGGCCCACGGTCTGCTTCTATGAAAAAGACTAGCCACCCAGCAGCTCTCCACAATGCCAGCTGCCAGACAGAGGCAGGGGCATGCTCCAGGAGACTCTCCTACACTCAGCAGAGCTCCCTTCACACAGTAGTCTCCCCCCTCCCCCCAGGTACGAATGTTTTCACCTCCTGCTGACCAGAGAAGTGATGGAGTATCCGGGGTCAGTGCTGAGAGAACTCAACTGCTATAGCTCCACCCTCAGCCGACACTTCTTCATTCGTGAAATCTTTGAGCAGGTATGAGGGACAGGTAGTGTGCTGGTACCTCTGCACCTCTGGCCACTTGCCAAGTGGCAAGTAGGAGAGGGGAGATGGCTTCCTATCTGATCGGCTGGACATCCGGAAGCCATCCTTAAGTCTGCAAAGGAGGATTCCACGTCAGGATGCCAAGGATGAAGAGACTGAGCAAAGGCCTTCTCTTCAAAGTTTAAAAAGAAGATTAGGGACTAGGTAGATGGCTCCGCAGATAATGTGCTTGCTTTGCAAGTGTGAAGACCTGAGTTCAAATCCCAAGAACCCACATAATGTCAGGCATAGTAACTGTCTTCATTAGGGCTTTATTGCTGTGAACAGACACCATGACCAAGGCAAGATTATAAAGGACAACATTTAACTGGGGCTGGCTTACAGGTTCAGAGGTTCAGTCCATTATCAAGGTGGGAGCATGGCAGCATCCAGGCAGGCATGGTGCAGGAGGAGCTGAGAGTTCTACAGCTTCATCTGCAGGCTGCTTGTAGAAGACTGACTTCCAGGCAGCTAGGATGAGAATATTAAAGCTCACGTCCATAGTGACACACCTATTCCAACAAGGTTACACATACTCCAGCAGGGCCACACCCTCTAATAGTGCCACTCCCTGGGCTGAGCATAGACAAACTGTCACAGTAATAGACACCTGAAGTCCCTGTGTTTCTGTGGGGAGATTGAGAGTGAGAGACAGGAGGGTCCCCAGAGGCTCAGAACGCACCCAGGGTGATAGATACTGTAGTGAACAGTAACAACAACGTGCCTCAAGGTGGACAGCAAGGTTTGACACCCACAGCCGTTCTTTGAAATACACACATGTGCACCCCCACACAGAGATCCCCAAACATACATACGATCAGTAGGTTCCAACCTTAAGATGAAAGGTCTAAAGTCTATAATGCTTCGAGTTTCATTCATAATGTCTGTTATCGCCATGTGATTCTGCTAAAATTAAGCCCAGCCCCACTTGCCCTTTCCTCAGATGTTCCTCGCCCACTCTAATCACTCAGGATCATGTCAATCATGCTCATTCTATCCTCTGTCCCCAGACGTCGGTGTAGCAGGTTCTCAGCATTCTGCTCACCCTTCTCTCTAGTTCACTTCTGAGACTGTGTCAGAAGGAGCCCAGATTCCATCACCCAGTGCTTACCAAGCAGGTGTGGTAGCCTGCAGGGAACTAAGTGGGGAAAAATGTTTACACGGACTCAGGACACACTGATTGCCCCAGTGAATGAAGTTGGTCATGGCCTGCATCAGAGCCTTTTAACCTAAAGAGACACGAAGCTTTAGAAGTAGCACTCCGGAGAAAGTCCTGTGGTGACTTGTAATTTTCTTTTTTCCTTGTAGAACTTGGCTGGGGAAGTGATTTTTAAATTCAGGCAACCAGGTAACACTCAGGACCTGAGTCTGGGCCTTCCTACCACCTGCCCTGTACATCTGTAGGTGGGGGCCCCAATCCGGGCAACAATGGTCACTGTGGCCTTACACTTTAATATTGGTCACCAACAGAAGCCCACGAGACACTCTTCATGCAGAAAATAAGGAAAATGAGGAAAAAACAAAGGAAGAGCAGAGGTGAAGAAAGCATAGGGCAAGACCTGGGTTCCGAGAAGCCCACAGAAAGCACGAAAGAAGAGGGAAGTGGGGAATCCGAACCCAGCACTGCTGGAGGGGCACTGAACAAGTCTCCGCAGAGCGACAGGATGGATGAGCCCAAAGAGGGGTCTTCCCAAGAAGCTGAAGACACGCTGGGCATGAGAGAGACCTCCTCAGAGGCATCTCAGGACCTAGAAAATCTCAAGGCTCAAGAAGAGAAGGAAGAGATAGAAGAAGAGGAGGAGGAGGAGGAGGAAGAGGAGGAAGAGGAGGAAATAAAAGAGGAGAGAGTAGAGGAGGAAGAGAGGGAAGAAGAAGAGGAGGAGGAAATAAAAGAGGATGAGGAGGAAGATGAAGATGAGAATGAAGACATGCTGGAGTACTATCAAGAGACCTATTTTATGCGTCAGGTAAGCCAGTCACTGGCTCATTGTTGGGTATGAAGAAAGTTTACAGTTTGTCTTATATATACTCTTCAGATAAGCTAGGGTTCCCAGTGGCTCAGTCTCTACAGGGGTCCAGATAAAGTCCCACAAGAGTATTTATTCCTTCCTATTTTTGTCAACAAAACTTCAATTGTTCCCTCATAGCAAAGATTTTTAAAATTTGCCATCCTTTCTTCATGCCTTGTAGTCTACTCTGGAGTCATCCTTCCCAAGGCTTTCTTCATATCCCCCCCCCCC
>NC_034595.1:527604-544061 GCF_900095145.1 Mus pahari
CTCTCTCTCTCTCTCTCTCTCTCTCTCTCTCTCTCTCTCTCTCTCTCTCTCTCTTCCTGTTTACTGGATATGTAGCAAAACACTCAAGCAAAGCTCCCCTTGGTGGGCAGTTTTAAGTTGTCCACTTGTTACAACCTGAAATCGTCTGGGAAGAGTCTCAGGGAGAAACCGGCTACATCAGGTTTGCCTGTGGGCATGTCTGTGGGGAAGTTGAGTTAATTGATGTGGGAAGACTCAGCCCACAGTGGGAAGCACCATTCCCTAGACAGGGTATCTTAAATTGTATGAGAGCAGAGAGATCATGCTGAGCACAAGTAAGCAAATGAGGATATTTATTTCTCTCTGTTTTCCACTGTGGATGTGACGTGACTATTTCAAACCCCTACTACCTTGACTTCCCACTAAAATAAGTCCTTTCTCAATTGCTTTTTGTCAGGATGTTATATCATAGCATTAGGAAAGGCAACTAGGACACTCACATTGGAGGGAGGGTTGGTGCTTACCTCATTTAATAAACCTTGTCTTCAGACTGCATCCAAACACGCAAGGCCATAGCTTGAATTCTATGGTAGTAGAATGGCTATGTGTATATATATATATTTTCCTCCTCCTCCTTTTTTGCATGAATTCCAAACTCAAATGTTGACATGTGTTGAGAAAAGGGTTGGAAGCTGTAGGTCAAAATGGCAAGTGGTAAAAAAAATGTGCTGTCACTACTCAGTCTCAGCCAATGAGAAATAGCATGTTTGGTGTTGTTTCAAAGGAAATGGAAAACTGAGGGTTTTTTTTTTATATGAAACTTCTCACTTTAAAATCACTGAGGATGTAGTTCAGGAATCTAGGGCTTGCATGCAAAAAGCCCTGGGGTCAGCTCTGTAAACAAATAAGCATAAATAAAACACATGCTCTGTGTGGGGAAGGAGGTTAGGGAAAACTCTTATTGGCAGCCTGGTACAAAACCTTTCCATCCGGTGTCCCCTGACTCAGCTGACATTGATTTTCGAGTCTCATTCTCTGCCTAGGCTGAGGGCGAGGAGGAGTCCGAGGAGATACCCTGTGAAGACATGGAGTTCTTCACAACTGCAAGTGGGAACACTTACTTCGCCTTCCTGTCTGTGGAAGATGAGCAGCAGATCCACAGTAGGCCCCATTCCCACCACAGTATGCTCTTCCTTGACTCTTTCAGCACCAAGTACATCGAGCAAGTGGCTATTCCTCAGAAACTAATCCTAAAGGTCAAGAAAGGGTGAGTGGACAAAGCTCTGTGCTTACATTCTCTTACCTGGAACTTTCTGCGTGAGGTGCTAGAACTAAAGATTAATTTTAGCTGGGAAGACTAAAAGCTCAGGTAACTGAGGGAGGGTAGGGGTGAGAAACATCATAGGAAAGCTAAACTATTCCAGATTGCCCCAAAGACATAGGTAGCCTTGGTTACTGTGACCCCAGAACCCTTCCCAGGGTGCTCTGTAGGTCTGGGCTTTGTCATAGAAATGTGTCCCCTGCTGCCTACTCTGGCAGGTAATTCCCAGCTATTCCATAATGTTAAGGTTTATTCTGAAAGATGTGTTTATTTTTATTTTATGTGTATGAGTGCTTGCCTGTAAGTCTGTATTATATTGTGTGTGTATGGTGCCAGAAGAGGGGACCAGAACCCCAAGAACTGGAGTCCCACAGGGTTGTTGCCTGTCTTCTGGGTGCTGGGAATTGAACCAAGGTCCTCTCCAAGAACGGCAAGTGCTCTGAACCGCTGGGCCATCTCTCCAACCCCCAACATCTCCTTTATTTAAAAATTCTATGCATCTAGGCCAAAGGTCTGCTACATCTTGTGTGGCATTTTGTACTGACCAAGGCAGAAAAGGAAAAAAAAAAAAACCTATAAAACTATAGACAATGAAGGCATGACCTGTGGTCTTAAAAAGGGAAAGAAAAAAAAAAGATTATTCAGCCCTTTGCATCTTTGAGAAGATGAGAAAAAATGGAGAAGCCCATGTCCTTTAACCTCTGAGCTCCTCTGCTCTTGACATAAGCACAGGGTTATTTATAGCAGCCTTTTCTGTGAGAATAAAAGACTGGAAACTACCCAGCCACTGTCTGAGTGGATGGACGGTGTCCATCCATTCAGTGAGATAAACAGTACAGTGAGAACAATACGAGGCACGGCAGCAGCAAACACGTTTGGGCTCAGTGTGAAAGATCTCTTACAGGTCTTGATTTCCGGCAGAGACGACCGACCCTTGCCCGTCTCTCCCCAGGCTTCGAGCTGGCTTCTTTGAACATCTTGAGAAATGGTTTGACCAATGTGTCCTCAATGCTCGTATCATTGTGGCTTCCAAGGTTGATGAATTGGATTCAGAACTGGAGCTTCGGCTGCACCTGCACAAGCCAAGACTCGAGCAAGTGGAGAAGGATATTCACAACGTCAGAGCAGGTTTGAGCTATCCTGGGAAGGTCCACCTTGTTCTCCAAGATCCCCTGCAGGGTCTGCTGGCCAATGCGCTTATCTTTTTTTTTTTTTTTTTTAAACTTCCCCAGTTTACCCCATGCAGTGCTGAATAGATTATCATAACACTCTGGAGGTGTGCTGGGGATCAGTAGATAAGATTTTTAAAACTTCCTTCTTCCCTCCCTTTCTTCTTGAGACAAGATCTCCACTTACTTGCCTAGGTTGGTCTGAACTTCACAATGTAGCCCAAGCTAGCTTCAGACTTTCGGGAATTTCTTTTCCTCACCCTCATGAGTGAGTCTGTGGTACCCAGGTTCATTGTGGGTCCCCAGTTCTGCCTCTCTTTGCCACCGCCAATACACCAGCAGGGCAAAGTCCAGGACCTGCCTTTCCCTTCACCAGGTCAGAGTGTAGCTGCTCACCAGACGGGAAGGGGAAAGTGGGGTCTGGAACAAATGTTGGTTGTGGTTCCTGGTCTCCTGCCAATGTACCACTTGGAGAAGAAGATAGGAAGGGGACAGGGGCACGAGAGCACAGTGCACAACAGACCTAGAGACGCAGGAGCCCGTCCAGTTGGGAGCAAGTGCCAGAGTGGCGGCGGGAGAAGAGAAAAGGCCTTCGGGAATCTTAGTATCACCACCTGGTTAGGCAGAGGCTAAGCAATCCTTAATGAAGCAGCCCCCGAGACAATCTAAGCTTGTTCATATTTCTTTATAGAGTGTAGATGTGAATCTATATCCTTTATTCTGGGTGAACCAGGGATTGTATAATTTCGGGGCAAGAGTGTGAGAATATCCAGGAAGGGAAGGTCATTGCTGGAAAGCTATGTAAGATACCTCATTAGCATGGAGAGGTGTTCTGGATGCTGCATTCCACCCACCGCTGACTGCCTGCAGCCCTCTCAGTTGGAGGTTGTGGTTATGTATTCCAGAGCAAGCACTAGAGGCAGGGAGGGGGTGGCTCCCCTCCTACATCTCAGATCCTTCAGATTCCCCACCTCACCGATTCTTAACGTCTGTCTGGTAGCACAGCACACACACCCTACATGAGCCTTCCTCCCTCCCTTCCTCTGTAGTGTCAGGGGTGAAAGGAAGGGTGTCCTCCCATTGTAGCTCTTGGATTTCTGATCTTCTCACACATATGTCAGATACACACCTGGATGATGGCTGACCTACCAGCAAGTCTGTAGCTTAGAAACCAGAACTTTCTTCTACAGGAGAAGGTGTTGAAGTGGTATGGGGGAGGAGTTGTGAGGAGGAGTTGTGCCCCAGAGGGGAAGCCATGCCTTTCACACTGGTCTTACTTAGAATGGCACGCCCTCTCTCTTTTAGCTGGGAAGCTCCATTAATGGGGAAGGGCACACAATTTTAGTAAGATTCTTAGGTGGTCTTCACTGATATTCCATAGTCATTTAATGCTCTCATGGAGCCTCCCACACGATCCCACCCAAACTCCACAGCCCGGAGTGGTGACGATGGCAGGCCCCCAGACCTGCAGGCTTGAGTTCTGGGAAATGTGTGAAGCCAATGTACCGAGGGATGAAAAGACCGCTCCAAAGGCTGACTCCTTTCGTCCCTTTGGCTCCCCAGACCAATGCTCAGCTTGGAAACCCAGACCACAACGATTGAAGTCCCAGCTCCACACTGTGTTGTTTAAATTTTAAAAATTAATTATCATACAGAATGATGGGTTTCATGATGGCACTTTTCTCATTTGTGTGTATATATATATATATATTACATATCACTGTACTTTGCTTATAACCATCCCCCATTATTGTCCCCCACTCCTACTCCTGTTGGTCCACTTCCTCCCTCCTCTCGTGTTTCGTGTCACTCATAGATGATAGATAGACAGACAGATAGACATAGACAGACAGATAGACACAGACAGAAGGTATCCGTTCGTATAACAGCTGGGTCCCACAAATGAGGGAATACATGTACTACGAGACTGACTTGTTCTGCTTTACATAGTCTCCAGTGGTACCATTTCCTTGAAAAAAATCACACAATTTCATCCTCCTTCCTGGTCGAGTAATATTCCATTAGGACTATGTTCCGTCATTCAGCTAGCCACTTGTTGATGGCCACCTAGGCCATCTTAGCTATTGGAATAGTGGAATAGTGGTGAGCTAAGCATGGGTGTGTGGTCTCTGTGGTTTGCTGATACCATTTTTTTTTTATTAAAACCACACCCACAGCCCAATAACTACCAATAACTCCAGGTAGAAGCACACTCAGATGGGAGGTCTGTGGCCCTCTGTCTGCCACGAAGGTCTCTGGGGGCTCTGGAAACCTGATCCTTTCTCATTCCTCATCACCTTGGAGCCATTTGGAATTTGGGCTGCCGGACATAGTATTTACTGGTGCAAATCAACAGATTAGGACTTCCCAACTTTGTGCTTGTGAGGTGATCCCACCAACATCACAGTGTTCCCCAAATCCCCCCACCCACCCCTTTGCTCCCTGAGATTCTCTGTATTCTTAGTTTTGCCCTCTTGGCAGCTGGAGGGTTCCTCCAAGTGGGAAATCCTGGCTCTCAGCCTCTCTCCAGTATGGGACCTTGAGGGGGATGCACATTGGCCTTCCTGGGGTCTCAACGCAGTTCAGTCTCACCCTGGAGAGGGCAGTTGGGGCAATAGCAAGAGACTTTCATTGACATGAGTGGGTTTTGCCCTGGGCCAGCCTAGAAGAGGCAGCAGGTGGAAGGGATGGCTGCAGATGGTAGCAGATCTCCCCACTCTCTTGCAGCTGAGCTCCTGCTTCACCAAGAGAGGCTGGACAGCCACTGTGCTGGTGTGATCGAGACACTGAAGAAGGAGAGGCTCATGTTCTGTCAGTTCCAAGAAGAGCAAGCCGTTCGGAGCAGGAACTTCCGCCGCAAGATCTATGACATGGAGCACATCTTCCTGAATGCCACCAGAAGCCAAAAGTAAGAAGGGGTCAGAGCATCCTCTTCGCAGTCCTGCTTCTAGACACTCAGCTCCCTCTCGGAAAGGAGCAGAAGGCTCCTTTTTACCAAAGCCGAAGAGCCAGAGTCCGTGGGCAGCGTTTGTGTGTGTGAGGCAGAGTGGAGGGTACGGAGCCTGGGAAGGAAGAGGAGCACATAGTCCATAGACGAGGGAGCAGATGCTGCGCCCCGGGCTTCCTGTGGGAGGGGCACTGCTGGTGAACTCAGAGGCTCCTATCAAAACTCAGGGTATCTGCAGGAAAGACAGAGCAAGGGGCTCCAGCAAGGAGACAGGGGCCTCATTCGAGTGATAGAAGGACCATGCCAGGTCTGCAGCAGCCAATCACAGGGGCAGCTGACTCGGGTGGCCTTTGTTATGGAGAAGGAGCTTTCAGGGCATTATTTCAGGAGAGCGCAGGCTACATGCCACACTGCCAGGGAGTCAGATGCTCCGAGGACTCAGTGGAGCCTGGGACTCCTTTACTAATTTGCTGGCGATGCCTTTTTACGTTTAATTTTGAGGAAGGGTCCTCACTAAATTGTCCAGGTAGGCCTTGCACTCCCTGCCATCTAGGCTGGCCTCGAACTTGTGATCCTCCTAGTTCAGCCCCACGAGTGCCAGGATTATAGGCTTATACCACCACACCCGACTTTTAATTTCTCCATCTTTCCTGGCCAGAGGAGTTGGGCAGTGTATCTGGCAGGGCCCAGAATTCTCACCAGGCTCAGGTCACACCCGGCCCTTCCTAGCTTCCCAGGCTGGCCTACATACCTCTCCCCTGTCCCCACAGGCTAGTTAGTCTCACCAAGACGCTACACCGAGAGCTGCTCAGCTACGTGGATGTCATCCAGGTGTCCCTGCGAAGCTTCCGGCAGTACCTGGAAGAGAGTCTGGGCAAGCTACGCTATACCAACATTGACTTTGTCAAGCACTGCAGGTGGGAGCCAGTGTCTATTTTACGCCTCTGTGAGCCACCACTGTTTACTCTTGCGGGCGGTGGGGGTGTGGAGGGCAGCCATGTTTCCCTCTTAACTTACTTTTATTAACGATTTGTAGATATGCTGTGACATCAAGAGTGTGTAGTGGCTGGTCCCATTGCTCCCTCACCGGGAATCAGAGGCCTCTTAGTTCTTCAAATGTCTCACATTTGGTTATTTTGTAACTTATGTCAGATAATCTAGCAGGTCCTTCCTTCCACTCCCTGTTACCCCGGTTCTTATTTATGGTCCCTTACTTCCTTGTGTGTGTGTGTTTTCACTAGAAGTCATTTCCCCACCCCCGCCTCAAGATTTTATCATCAGCATACTCTTTGAGGCTGATCTCATGTGGCATCCCTCCAAAGAATCCACATTTGTTTTTACTGGACCACTGGGGGCAACATCAACTCAGGACCACTTAAAAGTTTTGCTTTGTTGTGTCATTTCAGAGAACACATATTCAGTCGGTAAACGAATTCTCAGGAAAGAAAGAGCGCTCTTTCCTCCTTGCCCTGGGATCTCAGTAGCTGGTGGGGTTCTTGTGCTCTTGGTCTCATACTGAAAGCGCTAAGTTCAGGCTCCAGCTCCATGCTGGCTCTCCATGGTGTGCAGCCACAGAGGCTCAGAGTCAAGGTCTCCAGGTCAAAGTCAGCTTTGGCACCGCCCACATCCCAGGGTCCTCGGCTCCCTTCATCCAGGGAGGGCAGACATCTCATTCTTATGTAGATTTTCCATTCATTCATCCATCCATTCATCCATTCATCCATCCATTCATCCTCTTGTTCATTCAGTGGTGTTGGGAATTGAACCCAGAGCCTCCTGCATGTTAGACAGGCATGCTATCACTGAGCTGCATGCTAAGCCTCCCTATCTGGAGTCTGTGCAGCATTTCATTTGTTTTAGCTGGTCTATCAGGGCACCCAACCTGATACGCTAGCAAACCGGCAGTCCCACTGCCCCTGCATAGGTGTGGCTGCATTCATCTTTCCATCACCCACACTGGGGTATAAAGCCATGGGCCTTGGGATGTGTGGGGATGTTCAGTCTGACTGGTGGGTCTTTGCTTCTCCTCGATTTTTCTCCAGATTGTTCTCAGAGGGTGGCAACTTTTCCCCTGAAGAAGTTGAGACGCTGTGCCACCGACTGGAGAAGGAGGCTACCCGGATTGAGTTTGTTGAAAGTTTAATTATGATCCACATGGAAAAGATGGAGACGGAGTACCTGGACCAGGTGGGGGCTCCCTGCCCTCCCTCCAAACGGCCTCCCGATGGCCAGCCAGAGGCTGTCACTTCTGAAGCAAGGGCACACCCGGGTCCCAGCGATAATTAACCTCCCCCATTCTTCCAGATCAAGGTCCCCCCAGTGTGCCCCTTACTTTTCCTTACAGGCCAACGATGTCATCAACAAATTCGAGAGTAAATTCCATAACCTATCCTCAGACCTTATTTTCGTAGAGAAAATCCAGCGGCTGATGACAAATCTCCAGGTGAATATCAAGTGTCAGGTAAGACAAGTCTGTTCTCTGTCTAGTGGACATCCGGCACACATACCTGCACACCAGTACTGTCCAGCAGGGTGGTGGCTGTACCTACACCTCAGCCAGGACAACACACTAACTCTTAGTAGCGCCACCCATCCACTGAGTTATTACACACCACAGTCACCCACTTATTTAAATAAGCACTGTTCGACCATGTAAGACCTGAATAGACGGCCTTTTAGCTCCATTTTAGAGATTAAAGAAACTGAGGCAGTGCCTGGGAGATAGCTCAGTTCCTAAAGTGTTTGACCCACAGTGGGACCTGAGATCAGTCCCTAGAATCCACACCTAAAAAGCTGGTTTTGGTATACAGTGCAGGGGAGGGGAGGCAGAGACAGGCAGATCCTTGGGGCTAGCTGACTCGTCAGGCTGGCCTACCTGGCAAGTTCCAGCTCAATGAGAGGCTCTGTGTGGACAGCATAAACCAAAGCCGATGGGTTATTAAATAATTAATAATAATAATAATAATAATAATAATAGAGGGTATGAAGTTGGGGTTGGGAAGGAGGTGGAGAAAACCTGACAGAAGTTAAAAAGTTGGGGTGAAGAGGTCTGCAACCCTATAGATGGAACAACAATATGAACTAACCAGCACCCCCAGAGCTCGTGTCTCTAGCTGCATATGTAGCAGAAGATGGCCTAATGGGCCATCACTGGGAAGAGAGGCTCCTTGGTCTTGCAAACTTTATATGACCCAGCACAGGGGAACGCCAGGGCCAAGAAGGGGGAGTGGGTGGGTAGGTGATTGGGGGGAGGGTATAGGGGACTTTGGGGATAGCACTTAAAATGTAAATGAAGTAAATACCTAATAAAAATTGAGAAAAAAAAACACCATGTGTTTAAAAAAGAGAAAAAAAAAGTTGGGGTGAGTATGGTGAGAATATATCATATAAAATTCCCAAAGAGTCAATAAAAATATTTAAAACAAACAAAAGTGCATCCCTCCTGATAATAACATATAATGTTGTCTTCTGGCCACTATCTGCACACCCTTGCACACACACACACACACACACACACAGAGAGAGAGAAAGAGAGAGAGAGAGAGAGAGAGAGAGAGAGAGAGAGAGAGAGAGAGAGAACTGGGGCTAATAGTAATTCCATGACTTAAGAATACATAACTCTTTTTTTTAAAAAAAGATTTATTTATTTTATATATATGATATGTTGTTGCTGTCTTCAGACACACAAAAGAGGGCATCAAATTCCATTACAAATGGTTGTGAGCCACCATGGTTGCTGGGAATTGAACTCAGGACCTCTGAAAGAGCAGTCAGTGCTCTTAACCGCTGAGCCATCTCTCCAGCCCCCAGGAATGCGTAACTTGTAAGTGGCAGAGACAGAATATGAATCCAGGCCTGTGTGGAACAAGAGATGTTGGCCCAAACCATGGCCAGAACACCTGTGTCCAAAAGGAAGGTGTGTGTGACACTCGAGGACTAGAGGGGAAGAAAGACATGGCCAAGAGAGCAAAAGTGTCCTAAAGCTTGAGACAGAAGTCAGCCGAAGAGGAGGGAATAGCGTGTCCTAGAGAGGTGGTGGAAAGGATCCAGGTGCTGTGTGACAATGTGTGTGACAAGGGACAGTGAGAAGCTGAGGTTGGACAAGCTGTAATCAGCCTACAGGGCTTTGGTCAGATGGTGAGGGTCACAGAGGGTTCCCACAGGACCCAGAGCTCAGGGACATCTATGAGGAGAGCTACTGGCTGCTGGCTGCACAAAACTGGTGGTGAATGTGAGGCAGGCTAAGGTCAAGGCTGACGGAATGGCCTGCATGGGGGGTCTGCAGGGACATGTCCTGATCCCAGAACTGAGAGGCCATGGGATAGGTGGGGCTTGGGATACACTAAACATGAGGAGCAATAGCTGACACCTAGTGACCTAGGGGTTTAAGTGCAAAACTTTACCAGCCCAGTTGTGCATAACTAAAGAGGTTAAGATGCTGGACACTCAAGGGCATCGAAGATGGAGCGGCAACAGAGGCTCCCGAGTTCATCATCTCACACCAGCAACGGCTAAAAGATCAGACACCCACGGGAGTATGCAACGTGGAAGCAGTCCTTGATAATAAGTAGTTACTACAGAAAAGTAAGACATGGAGAAAAAGTAAGAAATTAAGAAAAAAATAAGAGGAACTCCTAGAAAGGGGTTTCTAAGAGATGGAAAGATACTGCATTTCTGTCGTCTAGGAGGATTTTGTAAGGCGATGTCAGGAACCAGGAAGAGGCTGGGGTAATCTGTTGAAATTGGTTAATCACCTAGGCTTTCATAAGCCAAGCAAATGGAGCCCATACCCTACTCTCTGTGCACACCTCCTGGGCCCAAACAGAGTGATGGTGATCATACACTGTTCATGGGCTGTCAGGGGTTGTGGAAGCCCTCCGCTTCCCACCTCTGACTGCCTTTGTTCATTAGTGATTTTTGTGAGCTAGCTGCTGGTCATCAACTGGCATTGCTACCCGAAACCTTGAAGGTTCCTTGTTGTCTATTGTACCAAGCTCTCTACACCACCAGCACCTCACTCTATGGTGGCAGAGCTAACTCTACCACAGCCACCAAGATGTAGGAGCCCCTTGTCTATAGGGGAGTGAGCGATCTCCCAGTGGAGGGTTCCTGTTAGAAGCCATCCTTACTAGTGCTTTCATCTGTTATAATGAGCTACGTGAAGTGGGATGATTGAAAGACCATAGTGACTTATCGGTTCCCTGAGGATATCACGGGGGCCAGGCAGCACTCAGTGGCTCAGAGCCTGTTCCTCCTCTTATCTGCCCCCGTGGTTGTCTCATCCACAACTATAAGCCTTCTTGCCCACCTTCCTCAGTGCTACAGACCCAGCCATTTAAGCCCTTCATCTTTTAACTCCAGCCTCCTGTCACGGCTGGGCCATCAGTTTTCTTTTGGGAGACCTCTTTCATCATGTTCTATTCAGGATTGTGAGAAACACCCCTGTCCAGGATACTACCTATGACCACAAGGTATCTTAAAACCTGGAACTCTGTGTTAGAGTGTGGGTGTCCCCAAAGGTCTATATGCCTTCTGACGGGCTTTGCACACTTAATCACACTCTGTGTCCTAGTTAGGGTTTTATTGCTGTGAACAGACACCGTGCCCAAAGCAACTCTTATAAAAATATTCAGTTGGGGCTGGCTTATAAGTTCAGAGGTTCAATCCATTATCATCAAGGTGGGAGCATGGCAGCATCCAGGCAGGCGTGGTGCAGGAGGAGCTGAGAGTTATCCATCTTCATCTGAGGACTGCTAGCCAAATACTGACTTCCAGGAAGCAAAAGTTGAAGGCCTTAAAGCCCACACCCACAGTGACACACTACTCCAACAAGGCCATACCTACTCCAACAGTGCCACACATTTTAATAGTGCCTCTCCCTGGGCTGATCATATACAAACGATAGCACTATGTGATGCCAATTTCATTTAAACCATACTATTTGATATAAAAAACAAATCTTTTAAACTGGTGTTGATGTACTTTCTGACAATACTGCATACTCCTCTCTCATTGTTTGCCCCCCCACCCCCCAGTGTTTAATCAATTTCTCGTGTATCCTGAAGAATGTTTTCCTATTTTTAACACATATTCTAAAATCAGAATCTCAAAACCCCTGTTTTTCTAGGTGGCAAAGTCCAATTCCCAAGCAGAAGGATTAAATTCTTCTCTGGAACAGCTTCAGCAGAAGATACAAACGTGTCAAGGCCACCGGGGAGATAAGGATGTGAGTGGCTCACAGATCTGAATGTGATAAGTCAAGAGTGGCTAAGGCGGTGTTAGACTTGCATCTGGGCACCTGATTTTCCCAGCACCAAGGGGTGGGGTGTCTCTGAGCCTCTCTGGTTAACTTTTGTGCTACTCAATGGAAGGCAGAAATTAAAACAAAACAAACAAAAACAAACAACAACAACAAAACCAGCTAATTTCCCCTCCCCCACCAGCCTTAGGCAGAGGTCAGTGAAGATGGGAGCCTGTGCCTGGATTTGGGGACCCTACTTCCCCCTGCAGTGCCATCAGGCCTTCCTCTGAGCCCCAGGTGAATGAGAAAAGCAGACACTCTGGGCTCCCTTTTTAATCAGAGCCCATGCATGGATTTCTCATGTCTAATCTGTGAAATGTCAGAATTGCTGCAGAGTTCCACACGACCATGTTTCCTAGTGTCTCTGCCGCCCCAGTGAGCAGAACAACTCTCTGGGTGTGTGCAGTCTTGTTTTTTGACCACGAGTGTCTGTCTCTGCCTCAATCCACGCGTGCCCTAGTCTCACCCAGATGACTCCAGAACTGGTACCTAACCTGCAGGACTGTGACAGGCGCTCCCTGCTCTCTTTTCCGGCAGCCAGTAGCTCCAGGCTCTGTTTCCATTGATGTGAGCACCAAGAGGATGCTTTTTTTTTAAATCATCATTTGCAAATTTTTGTATAGTATGACATACCATTTTTGAAAAAAAGTTTCCACAGAGCATCATGTGCAGAATAAATGTCCCTCTGGAGACAGAGACATTCTAGGTGGCATTGTGTGCTCTCACATAGCTTCCTACAGACCATTGGGTCATCACTCTTAGGAGGAGATGTGTAGACAAAGGGTCCCTATGTCTTCTGTCATTTCCCTAGTCTCCCTTTCCCGGTATCAAGGGGAAAACAAACTGTCCTGCGAGGACCATCCGTAGGCTGGTGAGGCAAGCCCTAACTGTCTGAGTAGCAGCATTTTAGACTCACACCTTACCCTTCCAAGCTCCACCAGCTCTTTTGTGTTGAGGGGATGTCAGGAGATTCACTCAGAAAACCTCATTTCTAGTCTGCAGAACAATGATTAGGAAGACAATGGTAATAATGTCTTAGATACTCCGTGAGGATAAAGATGGTTGAGGGTGCATGCCTGAATCTGTAGAGTGCTGCTAAGGGGAATGCCTGTGAGATATTACCTTAGAGACAGACAGTTAGCCCTCCTGCACAGCTCTCCGCTCCCTCGACAACTGGACCAGATACATCCTTCTAAACATAGAATTTTAATGCTAGTGGAAATACAGGGTATTCCGTATCCCCATCTCATAGATGAGGATGCTGGGCCAATCAGGTTTGAGTTGCTTGCCTATAGCTGAACCTATAAGACCAAGAAAAGAACTCTCCACCCATGAAGGATCTGCCACCTCAGAACATCTGCCCAAAAGAGACAGCCAGTGCCAGCCCTGCCCCTCCTCCAGGGCTGTTTTCTATAAGAGAGAGAGCTTGGAAGAACCAAGAGTTGTCCTTCCTAAGTAAGCCCTGTCCCTGCACTTGTGGTGGTTTTGCCTGGTCCCTGAGGCTTCCTCCCTCTCTGCTCCCACTAGATGGTGACCACAGATGATCTCCTTGCCTTTGTCCGATCCTGGAAAGAAAAACTGAGCCAGAGGATTAAGTACCTCAACTGCAGCCTGGATGTGGTGTCTATCACTCAGGAGGTCTTTACGGTAAGGAACACAAAGAGATGGGGGTGGGGGGAAGGGTAGACAAGTTGTATGCAGGCTGGGGTCCCAGGAGACCACACGAGATCTAGTACAGCATAAAGGGAGAGAAGGCTCCCAGGCTGAGCCATGGAAGGATGGCATACTGTGACATCGTGTCTGAGCTAAGGTCCCTGTGGGCCAGCTCCGTGCACTTGTCTCTTAGGAAATTCCTCACATCCTTGACACCACTCCCCTCTACCAAGGCTCTCAAGTTAGCCCATGCACGTGGGCTCAGTCAAGCCCACCCACCTCAGCCGCTGGCTTCCCATTCACCATGAGCAGTCCCATTCGCCATTGCCACAAGACCCCAATGTCTTTCCATCTACCTACCAAGTCTTCCCCCGTGCTTGACACCCATTCCCCAAACTACAGCAAAGGCCCAGATAACTTTGTCATTCGCCTGAGCTTAAGTGTCAGATCCAAACCCTTCAGCCAGTCACATAAGCAGCCTGGGGTCTGTCATCAATACCCCTGCATTCCTTTCTGGCCCTGGAGTGTCTCCTACTTCCCCATGAGTCCATAGACCATGAGGTAAGGTCTCTGGTTAATGGGCTATCTGCCTGGGGCAGAGGCTGCATGGCCTGCCTCTTTCCCTATGCCCACATCAGCCTTCACTCGTGAGGGTGTGTCACTCCCAGGGAACTCACGAGCCAATTGCTTTATGAGTAGGCTGGCCTTGGCCCCAGCTCCCACTGTCACATTTTGGCTGCTCTTCATTCCAGGGGAGGCTTTGCCACCTGGGTAGCTGGGCTAGTTCCCAGCCACTTCTTCCACTGCATATGGCAATAGAGAGGCCCCAGGGACCCAAGCCCATGCCCCTTCCAAGGCCTGACTGGAGATGAGGCTCAGAATAAACAATGACACAGCCAGATTAATCACTCTGTGGACATCGTCACTACCCTTTCTCACAGGCAGTTGTTGGTCACTCGCACCCTTGTCTTCACTTGTCCCCTCATCCCATGTGGTCAAGACACCAACCAGTCGGACATCTCTGTGGCTGACTTTTGTCAGTCTCACTTCATGCTCACAGGAGATGGGAACTTTGTCTTCATAGGACTGATCCTATCTCTGACCATACATCATGAGTGTGTGTGTGTGTGTGTGTGTGTGTGTGTACATTGAATGTCTTTCTTACCTAGACTGCAATCTTCAAGAGATCAGGGACCCTAGGCAGCCTCTCCACCCATATCCCCAGGCCTCAGGCAGAGCCTTGTGGGGAGCAGGCACTCGGGAAAGCCCTTTCTAAAGGTGAGAGTGTGCGACTTGAATGATCAGTCGATTTCCCGAGTGAAGTGGGAGCACAATCACTTTAAGAGAAAATGAGCTCTACCGTGAAGTCGGGCAGCTTCCCTCCAGCCATCACCTGGACAAGATGGCGGTGGGCAGTACCTGCTACCTCCCTTGCACGTGGCCCCTGTGCTCAGCTTTCCTGTCTGGGCTGCAGGACACCATCCTGGCTGACACTGAGGTGGAGAGTGACATGCATATGAGTGCGGAGGCCCTCGAGGAGGATGTCAAGGTGGGCCTTGTCACCCCCGAGTCCTTTGCCCAACCAACCCGCATGGGGAGGCCCATGATTGAAGACCCTGCTGTGGACGTGGTCAGAAGGATCCTTCAGTGAGTGCCGACACAGTGGCCCTGAACCGGGGTGGGTGTTGGAGGGGACTATCTCTGGGGCTTTATTTATTCACTGAGGTACCAAGAGAGTGTGACCTCAGGCCAGGGGCTTCCCTCAGTTGCTCACCCAAACTCTGGAGCTCATGGTGAGACTTACACACACACACACACACACACACACACACACACACACACACGCAGTACTGAGAACCAAGTTTGTTCCCCGGGGCTTGGTCTGGGCTCTTGTTGGCATGGTCATCATGGAAAATTTCACGTCCTGTCCTCTGGTTTCAGAATTTCTCAAGCAAAATCAACATATCCATGTGACAAGGATCGCTCCCAAACAGGTAGAAACACAGGCCCGTGGGCCTCGGGGAAGGTAGTGGCCGGGAAGTTGGTGGCGGCTGTAGCCCGTCATCTCCTCATCTCTGGTCTTGACCTGGATACTTGTCACCCAAAGCCTTGAAGAGAAGGTACCGGGCAGAGAAGGCCTTAAAGAAGGCCTTGGCCAGCTCCAGTGTCACCTCAGCAGGAAGGTAAGGATTCAAGGTCACTCTAAATTTCCCCTTCCTAGAACCACCCTGGGCCCACTTGTCCCCAGGCAGAGGCAGATGGCCTGTCTTTTGCTCAGACTCCAGAACTTGCACTCATGGCTCAGAAGCTGTGTGGGATGGAGGTGGGATGGGCACTACTGACAGCGGCTTTATTCAGGCTTGAGTTCACCCTCCAGGGTGGACCACAGCTCCCACGTGTTGATACCTGGAGAAGTCTCTGGGTGGCTGTCATTGGGATGGCAGGTAGGTCTCCACCCTTCAATCTCCCGGCAGGCTGGGCAGCATTAGAAAGGGAGACAGACTGAACATAGGAGCAGGTGGGTTTCCTAGAGCAATGTCACAGACACAGGAGGACCAGGACAGGGGTCCCAGCCCGTGGTCACCTGCTAAGCTCTGGAGAGGTCATCAAACCTGAGCATCTCTGGCCACTAGCTCTAACCAGCATATTGTAGGGAGAGCAAGCAGCACATGCCCGACCCGACTTTGACTCTTTGCTAAGCCCTAGATAACATGGCAGAATTCCTGACTGGGAGAAATAAAAGGAGACCCCATTTTGCTTTAACCAGGACAAAGTTTCTTGAACCCCAAATGGAAAAGGAAGAGCAGCCAAATGAAAAGAGCAGAGGCCATGGGTTCGCAGCTGTAGACGGCAGTGGTGGCAAGCTTAAAGACAGGGAGGGGAGTAGGAAGGCTCTGGCGGAACTCAGGGAAGGCCCTGAATGGTCTCGGTCAGAGGTCTGGCACCTCAAGCTATAAGCTGGTCCGTGGAAGCCGGAAATGCATCATTCATGGTCCTAATTTGGAAATGTCAACAAAAATTTGGCAAGCTGTCTGGCATTCAGTAACCAAGACTGATTTCCAGAGTGGTTGTACTAGCTTGCAATCC
>NC_034595.1:544986-566411 GCF_900095145.1 Mus pahari
CTCTGGCAGACAGCGCCCTCACAGAGCCCTCCCTCTGGGGAGGAAGGTTCCCAAATTTCTGCAGCTTCTGTGGTCCACATTCTTGCTAGCGCAGACTGGAGCCCAAGCGAACTGGAGCAAAGATTGTTCTCCTTCTGGCTCAGGCCTTGAGACTCCTCCTGAATGGACACCCCTCCTCAGGCTGGGTGACTGGAGCCAGAAAAGGGATTCTTCCCAGAAGCTGTGTCCCTTCTGCAGGCCGCCCCCTCCCCGGGAGTGCACTGGAGCAAAGATCTGCTTTAGTCTTCAGAGGGAAACAAGAGGCTGCAAACTTCTGGGGCTGACCACCCCTACCTCTTGCTTTCTGCCTAACCTTGACTGTGACTTAGCAATAAACCCGAAGTCACAGTAATTTTCAGAGGCGTTGAGAGTGGGAAAGCATCCTGAAGGGCTGATGTAAAATCCAGTCATCCTACCCGACAGGCAGCTCAGCGTCCCAGGCATCCCGGGCAGGGTTCAGTGGGTACAGAATCCCAGCACCTTGTACAAAGTACTGACCTCCTTCTGTCCCACAGCATGACACGACATCCCAAGTACATCAGAGTCGACAAAAAGTACCAGGTGCTCGGGGAAAAGCCAACTTCCCAGGCTGAGTAAGTAGGGGCACAGTTTCCCCTGACCCCCTCCCCCCGCGGTGTAGTGATGAGTTCTTGGCTGTACTACTTTATGCTCCTGGTGGGTTGTGCTTCCAGCCACCCTCTCAGGGAATCTTTGGATCCATGAATGAAACACACACACACACACACACACACACACACACACACACACACACACAAGCTTATTTTTAATATGCTGCCTAGCTCAATGGCTGGGCACTTCTAATCCTCCACCTGCTACCCTAGGCCCAATTGGGGATGTGGCCAGTGGTCACTTACCCGAAATCTCTCACGTGGCTGGTTGACCATATCTCCTGCAGCTCCTGCGTCCATCCGCATCTGTCCATCCGCATCCGTCCATCTGCATCCATATCCCACCGCTTCATGGCGATTTCTCTTTCTCCTCCCCTCTGTGTCCTAGCCTGCACCACCATAGGCATCCTGCCCTGCCTCTCTTTGCCCAGCCATTGGCCACTGGCTTCTTTATTGATCAATCATAAAACAATTAAGGACAAGGACCTTTA
Source organism: Mus pahari (assembly GCF_900095145.1). Classification (NCBI taxonomy): domain Eukaryota; kingdom Metazoa; phylum Chordata; class Mammalia; order Rodentia; family Muridae; genus Mus; species Mus pahari. Next base: position 546,146 of record NC_034595.1, read on the forward strand.
GTGCTTGGACACAAAGATTCCCTCCCTCTGCGGAATCCTTTTCTTCTATGAGAAGCCGTTCCCTCTGTAGGAACCCTTTCTCTCTGTGAGAAGTCTTTCCTTCAGTGAGGACAGTGGAGAAGTAGGAAAGCTAAGCTTGCACATCAAGGTCAGTTTGTCTTAGCCTGACCCATGTCTTTGGTGAGAGACATGTTCACCAAGAGGTTCACATTTTCCAAGCTCAGCACGTCACAGTGCCAAGACCCTTTTGAAGGTTTGAAGGCTTTGCTTGTTTATCTTGTTTCTGTTTTTGTTTTACACCTTTCTGCCTCTACTGCCTTCCTCTTTTACTTCATCAGTTCTTTAGTGATCAAAGCAAAAGCCAGTTTTCTTAGTAGAGCTTCTTTTTGAGCAAGCCAGGAGAATCTCAAGTTGAAGAAATCGGAAGCCCTCAGAGGACACCAAGTTTGAGACTGGAGAGCCCCATTCTCTCTCTGAGGGACCCTTAGAAACAACTTCTGGTTGACTATTAACCCCAGGAGAGTCTTACCTCTAGAGTTGGGGAACTGTGTGAGGAAGGATGTCTATCTAACCTACCAGCTGACTCAGGAGAGGCCTTTGCTTGGCAGCTCGGCATGCCCTCATCTTGTGCATGTGATGTACCATGTCACAGCAATCCTGACTCTGTTCTCTCTAGTTCCATGTCATTTTAATCCCATACGGAGGTGAACTCCCACCACAGTCAAGATACAGAACCATTCCACACCCCCCAGCTCCCGAGCAAACATCTCCCTCCTACCATTCCCTTCCTTCAGCACCCTGACACAGAGCAATCAGGAATTTGCTTGATTTTTTTTCCCTTGTAACTCTGTCAGTTGGAGAATATCATACAAATGGACTTGCAGCATTTGACTTTCCTGGTGACCACACACTGCCCCTGGCTCTGTCTTAATCTTATTTTCCTACTATAATGGAACGTCTAAGGCTGCACAATACGAACATCAGAGATTTGTTTCTTACAGTTGTGAAGGTTGTGAAGTTCAGGGCAGAATTACCAGCATCAAACCAGGGGTAGAGTAGTTCTTGCCTATAATCCTAGAGCCCAGGAGTCAACACATGAAAATCACAGGCTTAGGCCAGCCTAGGCTACATAGCAAGACCCTGTCTCTAAAAAAGAGAAGGACATATTATCCCATTTGGGAATGAGAGGAACAAGAGAGTATAGGAGGGCAGAGAAAGAGGGAGAGGAAGGAAGAAACTGAACATGTCTTTTCACAAAGACCCACACTCCCCGAATGCTGAACCTCCAGGACCTTGGTGCTTCTCAACTGCGTGGCCTCGGGGACTGGGTTTCAACACATGCACTACCTTTGTTTTCATGTTATGTGTGTGCTTGCCTGGATGTATGTCTGTACTATGTGCATGCAGGTGCCAGTAGAGGCCAGAAGAGGGCATCAGATCCCTGCAACAGGTGGTTGTAAGCCACTATGCGGGTACTGTGAATCAAACCCAGATCCTCTGGAAGAGCAAATGCTCTTAACCACTAACACCGGTCTTGTCCCCCACAGCCAGACAGTTCTATGCCTGACTTAATGGAAAGATTTTTTTTTTTCATCTCTTGGAGGCTGCCAGGATTTTCACCTATGTTTCCTTTTAAATTATAATAAAATTGCCCTTGAGTTAAAAAAAATTACAGCAAAAAGAAGAAACAGTGTTAGACATAAACACACAAGGTAAATGTTTAGCTTCACTGGGGCACCAAGAAATGGCAGGAGACAAGCTTCCCCTGAAACTGAAGTCCCGCACTGAGGGTGGGGGTAAGCAACCACCGTCCTTCTAGAGGTTCCAGAAAGCCATCAGCAGAGGCTAATGGGAGCCATCAAAGCAAGCCACACTGCACATCTGCATACCTTCCTCCCAAAGAAAAAACTCCCTGGACGGATGAGATTTCATGCAGCTCACGTTGTGTAACCAGCGGCTTGGAGCTACCGTTCTGAAGCAAGAGGAGCCCTACAGGAGCCAGAAATGCACACTCAAAGCAAGAAAGCATGGTGGACTGACTGTACCTGGGCATTTAATGCCCCACTGATGTTCTAAGAAGAGGGCCTGGAAGAGTGGAAGAGTATTAGGCTACAAGGACAAATATCTTCCATTCATTGAAGCAAAGAGCCACACCCTGCTTCAGCTGGGGAGACGGTTCACAGCCTCAGGCCAGATTCAGTCACTGTGGTGGGGACCACGTATGGTAAAGCAGAGGAGGATGGACATGATTTAGAAAGTGGGGAACTCAGACACGAACCATCAGGTCCAAGGCCACGCGATGCCACAAAGGATACAGAGCCAGCTCTTGACGGAGTGTGACCTTGATGCCACCCTTTTTACGGTTCATCCACAAACCTAGGACCAGTCTCTGCTGACCAGGATGAGTGGAATCATCTCTCTGAATGTTACTCAGGGTCGCCCTTGCCAGTTGTTTGGTTGTTTGAGGTTCTGATAGAGTTCTTTCTCTCTATCCATCTCTGACAGACCTCCCTTGGGAGCTCCTCTGGGAAACTAGATTGTTGGGAGGCCTTCATCAGCCTTTGAGAAATATGCAAAAGTTACTGAAGGAAGTTGATTAGTGGACCATTCTGTCATTCTCAAGCAGGGATGTCTCCTAAGGCTAAGATTCTGTTAGACTGGCAAAATGAGTTGGCTAATGTGCAAAGGGGGGGGGGGACCGAACCAACCAACCAACCAAACAACCAAACAAACAAAAACCCAAAACAAAACATAACAAAACAAACCTCCCCCCCCAAAACAACAACGACAAAACAAGCAATACTTTATTACTGATTTTGTAGACATTTGATGACCCTCGGGCCTCACATATGCTCAGCAAGCTCTCTGCCACTCCGTTATACCCCTGCTCAGCTATCCAGTGCTTTTTGTACCGATTAAAAGCAGAAATAGAAACCCCTGAAATTCCAAAACCAAAGGATTGTAAACCATGGTGCATCTATATTTAATGATGTTCCACAACCATTTAAGTCCATAGCCCAGTCCAGGGGGCAGTAAGAGTTTGATAAGCAAACAGGCTACATGAAATCCACACAAAGCTAATTGTGTCTGATTTTCCCCTTGTTTCAATATAGTCGCATCTTTTAAAAGTATAATGAATAACTTTTGGAATGAAAGACCACTGGCGCAGGTACATGGATGCTCTGATCTGGTGATCAGTGCTGCATATGGGTAGCACTCTCTGAGACTTGTCAGAGTCATCACGAAATGTTAAGTGTCCCACGACCCCATGCAACCCCAAGGCACTGTTTCCTCATCTCACCTGTGAGCTGACCTCATGGGGTGGGAGTCTCCACAGTCAGTAGAAATTTGCTTTTAATCCCTGATGTGTGAGCCATGGGCCTGGTGGCCACTTAAGAGCGATCAAGGGAGGTGTCTGTCTTCCTTGTTACTACTGCTGTGATAAAACACTGTGACTAAGATCAGCGTGGGGAGGAAAGGACTTACGCACAGTTTCATCATCAAAAGCGGTGAGGTCAGGAACTCACACAGGGCAGGAACCTGAGGCAGGAGTTGATGCAGAGGCCATGGAGGGATGCTGCTTACTGGCTTGCTCAGCCTGCCTTCTTATAGAACCCAGGACCACCAGCCCAGGGGTGGCCCCACCCACAATGGGCTAGGCCCTCCCCCATCAATCACTAATGAAGAAAGTGCCCCACCCACTCACAACTCTCTGAAATGCCAGCCTTGGGAGATCTTACACCCTCTTCTGAACTCAGAAGGCACTGTACAAATTGCACAAACCCACCCACAGACCTACATATAAACACGTAAAAATTTAAATACTAGAAATAAAAACAAGTCTTTTAAAAATCTAATTAAATGTGGTAGGGAAACACGCTTCCCAAACATCATCTCTGGAAACATGTTTCCCAAACATCTTCTCTGGAAACACGCTTCCCAAACATAATCTCTGGAAACACGCTTCCCAAACATCATCTCTGGAAACATGCTTCCCAAACATCTTCTCTGGAAACACGCTTCCCAAACATCATCTCTGGAAACTTGCAGCTCTGTTGTCTCTCTGCCATTCTGCTCTGTCAGTGAGGGGAGCGCTAAATCCATGGGTAAGAACCCACCAGGCATAGCACACCGAATGGGTGAAAGCCGAGCAAAAGAAAGTATCTGAGGGGCTGGGGGAACCGGCACAGACACGCCTGCAGCCACACCACACGGAAGGAGGCATTTCTCTGTTGAGGTTCCTTCCTCTCGGATGAGTTTAGCTGGAGTCAAATCAACGCAAAGCTATCCAGTCCAGTTCCCCCACAGGACGTCTTACTCGTTGGCTTCCTATTTGTAAACTTTTAATTTACTTTTATTAGTAGTACGAAAGAGTGGATGTGAATGTGGGCCTGTGTGGGCCACCATGTGTGCCACCGTGTGTGTGTGTGTGTGTGTGTGTGTGTGTGTGTGTGTGTGTGTGTGTGAACAACTTTCAGGAGTTGACTCTTTCCTGCCTTCTTAGGCAGGGTCTCTCTTCTTGTTTCTGCTGTGTCCCGTCACAGCTTTGCTTCTCCAGCCTCTGCCTCCCATCTCATGATAGGAATGCTGGGGGTTATAGCCTGGCACTTCATCTGCCTTTTTTTTCCCCCACATGGGATCGTGGGATCAAGCTTAGGTCGGGGGCTTGCTCTGCAATCAGTTTTACCCTGGAGAGCCATCTCTCTAGTTTTGGCTTACTGTTCACAACTTCTCTCTCTCTCTCTCTCTCTCTCTCTCTCTCTCTCTCTCTCTCTCAGTTGTTATTGTTTTAAGACAAGATTTCAGTAGTTCAAGCTGGCCTGGAACCCAAAGGTAGCCACAGCCGACCTTGACCTTGTAGTCTCATACCTGTCTTTGCCTCCTGCTGGAATTATAGGTGTGGTCTGTCATGACCAGTTTGTTCTTTTCTCAAAGAGTACAGGGGACCAACCAGTGCTGGGGCCACCAGGGCCTCTGATGAATATCACTCCTGTCTTAGTTAGGGTTTTACTTCTGTGAACAGACACCGTGACCGAGGCAACTCTTAAAAGGACAACATTTAATTGGAACTGGTTTACAGGTTCAGAGGTTCAGTCCATTTTCATCAAGGCAGGAGCATGGCAGCACCTGACAGGCATGGTGCAGGAGGAGCTGAGAGTTCTACATCTGCATCTGAGGGCCACTAGGAGAAGACTGGCTCCCAGGCAGCCAGGAGGAATGTCCCTCAAAGCCAGTCCCCCACCCCCAGTGACACACTTGCTCCAACAAGGCCACACCTCCTAATAGTGCTACTCCCTGGGCCAAGCATATCCAATGTCACTCTGTAGCCAGGGTTAGAACTCGGGCACACTAGGATGCTCTCACCAAGTTGATTTGTGCAGATAGGCTCCTCCCATAAGTGGGGACTGGGGACTGTGCGTGGTCAAGAGCTCCATGGAGCAGGCGCCAAGGGGAAACATGTTCCTCTTCACAGGAACAAGAAGAAAATGTTTGATTAGCTACTGTGCAAAGTCCCTAGTTAGAGGTTCACTAGCTATTTCTGATTAGTTAAGGTTAAGTTTCATTTTTGTAGCCATCCATTCATCCATTCATCCATTCATCCAGCTCATGCAGGAATCTCAGGGACCAGACATATGTCTGTCTTATAATCTCCCAGTCAGTGTTTTAAGTACTTGATAGATTTTACAGTCTGCTAGAAGAGACAGAGAGATTAATCAGCCAGTCAAACCAATCAATCCCCAAACCACCGATCAGGGTGCATCAGAGGAGCTGAGTATCAGAATCAGGCAGAGCTAGGATCAGAGGAAGAAAGAGAACAAATGATAAATGAGGGTTGTGCTGTTCAAAGGGCAAGGACCTGGGGCAGTAGTATTGCATAGTTCCAATGAGTGACAAGGTTAGAATTGAACACTTCACATACTCTGTTGCTTGCTTTTGTCTACCTTGGTGCATCTGGAAGAGGTGACTCACAGATCTGCCTTGTTGGTGTTGCAGGGACTTTAAAGGCATCATCCTGAATCTCCTGTGGGAGAGCAACGAGCACCTGATGATTGTGGTGGAGGTGAGAGCCACTGCCCTCAGGCCCTTGCCTACCCTGGAAGCCCCCTCTAGCCCTCTCCACCCCCCACCCCCCACCCCCCACCCCCCCCCCCCACCCCCCACCCCCATGCAGTCTGTTGAGCAGGCCACTCTACAATTGCAGTTCAGGACCTTGAACCTGTTATCTGTTTGTGTGTTATTTTTGTTTGCTGTTTTTAAAAAATGGTTTTTCAAGACAGGGCTTCTCTGTGTAGCCCTGGCTGTCCTGGAACTCACTCTGTAGACCAGGCTGGCTTTGAACTCTGCCTCCCAAGTGCTGGGATTAAAGGCGTGAGCCACCACTGCCTGACTTAACTTTCCCTCCTTAACACTAAACCTCGTTCATCAGTGTGGCATTTATTCATTTACTTAAGCCATCAGCAAACATTTCTTGGACATAGTTTGTGTGTCACTTAAAGAATATGCCAAAAGGAACAAACCCAACCTTGTCCCCACGGGCCCCCATGGGCTGGGCTCTGCCAGGCTTGGCTCATCTGTCTTTGTGGTCACATTCTTCTGCTTTCTAGTAAATATACAGCTTTGTTCCAGTTTGAAACGCTATGGACTCAGGTCTCTAGGGTTAAGTAGGGGTTTCTACTCATTCAAGAATTCAACGTGATCTGTTTGTAGCCACACTAGGTGAGCCTGAGACACAGAGAAGGTCATACTGGCAGAGGGGGAGTACATAAGGACTCAGAGGTATGGATCAGGATAGACCAATGGGGCCACACATGGTCACCTCTCTTTGGCAGGATTTTTACCGTAAAGAGAAACGCCCAGTCACCAGGCCTGAGTGCATGTATGAGAGCTTTGACCAGTGTGCTGACCACATCAGCAGGAAGATCCTAGAATATCACCATCAGGCAGACGAGTACCACAACGCCTGCCTTCTGGGTAAGTGCAGTTATTGGGGAGGCCAGCAGAGGGAGCATTGGAGCAGTTACGGCGGGGGAACCAGGGTGGGCATTAGCCCACCTTCCTTCCCCTCTGACTCACAGAGGAGTCAGGAACAGCCCTGTCTCTTGGAGTTAAGAGGACACGACTGTTAACTTTAATTGAGTTTAAAAAAAAGAAAAGAAAAGAAAAGAAAAGAAAAGAAAAGAAAAGAAAAGAAAAGAAAAGAAAAGAAAAGAGAAAAGAAAAAGGCTAGAGTTTCATTGTTCCAGGAACGTAGTTGGTTTTCCACTTTGTTTCTGTTCACCACCCATGAAGTGTACGTTCAATGGCTTTCAGTTCATTTCTAGAGTTGGAGAACTGTCATTGCTGTCAATGTTAACCCCCATCAACCTATCCCCTCCCAGACTCGAGCAGTTGCCTGTAATCCCGTGAGAATGGATTCGTATGGCCCTTTGTGACATCTTCTTTAGTTTTATGGAATGTTTTGAGGCATGCTGTGGGTTGTATGGCACCTCTGGGTATATTAATCTCACTTTCTTGATCTCTGCAGTGTGATTTCAGAGGTAGCACGGGGAGGTATGTCGGAGATGGGGGGGATCAGGAGGTACCCAGACCTGCGGTTGAAACTCAGCCCTGTTATCTGCCAGCTGTGCAACTTTGACAAGGTGATTCTACCTCTCCGAGCCTCTGTTTTCTTGTCTGTAAGCCAAGGAAAGCTTCTTTGGGGATTAGCCCCTTACAGGGAATGACCAGACATAGCCTGTGATTGTAGAATGGGTGAAATCCAAGCCATAGACTACATCTCCCAGCAAGCTCAGAGGGATCCCAATCTCTATGGTTATCCCCAAAGCAAAGGTCCTGAGGCCAGGTGCTCTTGGGAAGCACCGTGGACTGTGTTCCTCTTGCAGATGTCTAATCTGCTGGTGGAGACTTCTGTCCCCTTTGTTGCTGTAGCCCAGCACCCTCCCTGTATCCTACTGAGGATATACAAAGCATCAGATTTTGGTATAAAGTATGGTATTTGGGGCATACAATCTTTTTAAGTGGTTGTAAAGTATGAGACACACAAAAGCCAAAAATCAAATGGGAATAGGAACTATGATAAACAGAACAGAGACCCCAACTGCTGCCTGAAATCCATGGGACCCAGAGCCTCCGCTTCCATAGTCAGTGCATTAGGAATAGGAGACACATGCCAAGATCATCTAGTGTGGGCTGTTCCTCGTGAAGCTGGGACCACACAGGGCTCTGCCTGCCTTTGCCTCAGCCCTTGAGCTCCCACAGATGAAGTTTCCCAAAGTTCTCCTGTGATTGCAAAGCATGTGGAGCCAGAGGCGCAGAATGAGAACAGCCAATATCTCAGACCCCAAAGGAACACCAGAGACAGCAAGGTGTGCGTGGTAGCACACAGCTTTGCTTCCAGCACCGGGGAGGCAGGGTTTCAAAGTCAAGGTTACCCTGGGCTACACAGTAAGACTGGAGGAAGAATGAGAGGAGAATTTTAATAGAGGTAGAAGGGAATAGAGGGGAAAGAGCAGGAGAGAGGAAGTGGGAGGGGTCAGGAGTGAAACACCAGGCACAGAATACAAGATGATGTGCTTGTCAAGAGATGAAAGAGGACATTGGAAATGCAAGGAGGAAGATCCTACAGAAATGACAGATTTGATATCAAAGAGAACAAAGTAGAACTTCTGAAAAGGAAACATCAAGAGCTGACAATGTAAAATGATGGATGGGTGTTCGCCCAGGTTATGTGTAGTTGAAGGTGGAGTTAGTGAGCTGGAGGGCAGATGCCGAGGGGAACTATCCGGCAAGACAGAGAGATGAAGACCTGAGCGGTAAAGAGACAGGCATGAAAGAGTAGATCTTAGCACGTGTCGTCTGGAGGTGCAGGAAAGGGAGACAAGGTCAAGGCAGTGCCTGAAGAGGTCGATGTCGTGTGTATCGGCCCATGTCCATACACACAACACATTTTTGTTGTTGTTGTTGTTTTGTTTTTCCGAGACAGGGTTTCTCTGTATAGCCCTGGCTGTCCTGGAACTCACTTTGTAGACCAGGCTGGCCTCGAACTCAGAAATCTGCCTGCCTCTGCCTCCCGAGTGCCGGGATTAAAGGCATGTGCCACCACGCCCAGCTCACACAACACATTTTAAGCACACAGAGAATCCCCCTGAATTTGTTTAACCATCACTTCCTACCTTGGCCTAGCTGCAGATCTCCTTTGGTTGGAATAGGTCTTATCCCACTGGAGGCCCATGTTCTCCATTTGTTAGAGATGTGGCTACAGCAACTTCCATCTCCTCTGTGCATTCCTGATACCCTCGCCCTCGATTCCTGCAGAATTGCGTGCCCAGGTGAGGAGGTTTGAGGAGCTGCTGCCCCAGGTGTGTTGGCTGGTGACGGAGAACTACAAGGAACAACACTGGGGCAAGTTTTGCGCATCTCTGAAGGAGGTCCAGGAGCAGTTTGAACAGCAGCAGAAGCAGCTAGAGATGGAGAAGGTGAAGGTCACAGGGCCAGGGGTGCAGGGAGTTGAGACTGGAGACAGGTCACAGGCAAGGCTACTGGGGACAGGGATGCTGGCAAATTGGTAACTTAGCCAACACTTGTCAGCAGAAGGCACAGCCCAAACTCTAAGCTGCATCTGAAACCTTTGATAGGGCCTTGGTCGCAGTTGGACCACGTTCCTCGGTGCGGTGGGATATGATTGGTGCTGTTTACTGGGCTAAAGGCCCAGATGGTGCTGGAGCAGGAACTCAGCTCACCTGATCTCCAACCCTCTGGGTACCAACCACACTCCTGCCTTCCCACACTCAGATCACACACAGGACAGACCTGTCTGCATGTGGCCCTAGCTGACAGAAGACATCGGTCCATTGATTTCAAGTCTGGGTCGGAATCTCCGCTCATTTCTGCCTTGTTTGATTGAAGGATGAAAATGCTCAGAAGCTCCATCCAAATCTTGGCCACCCCACATACATCAGTCAAATGGAGTCCCTGCAAATGGCGGAGGAGCTGAGGCAGCAGGAGCTGAACCAGGTGATCCACGAGAACCAGGAGAAGATGGAGGTGAGGGTTGCCATTCGGTCTCCACCCCGGGTGCTCAGGGCCATGCTGCCCTTCAGAGAGCTGGGCCTGATGGTTAGTACCCGATCATGTGTTTGTTTGAGACAGAGCCTCTCTCTATAGCCCTGGCTGTCCTAGAACTTGACACATAGACCAGGCTGGCCCAGAACTCACAGAGTGCCTCCCAAGTGCTAGGATTAAAGGCGAGGAACACCACACCTGGCCATACTTTGATTTTTAAATTATTTACAAAAACTAGTGATGACTATTTTGTTCAAAATCCATACCTACTATTATTTTCTGTTTGGTGAGTTCTCTGTGTTTGCACCTTGGCTATTTCTGAAGTAAGTGTGTGTGTGTGTGTGTGTGTGTGTGTGTATGTGTGTGTGTGTGTGTGTTCGTGTGTGTGTATGGTAGGGGGACATCCATATGAACACATGCATGTCCATATGGAAGGCTGATGTCAGTGGAGGATCACCCTGTTTTATGAGACAAGGTCTCTCACTAAACCTGGAATTCACCAAGTAGGCTAGGCCAGAGAGCCTCAGGCCTCAGGAACCCCATCTCTGCTTCCCCAGTGCTGGGATTTGTGGGGTACATACCATCGCACCAGCTCTTTTTGTGAGTGTGGGAATTGAACTCAGGTCTTCATGCTTTGATGGCGAGTACTTAACCCACTGGGATATTTCTCTAACTCCTCCAAATCCTTTCTTAGTTTCTACCCACCTCCTGCTAGCCTGGTAGTGGCTTGTTTCTGAAGTCCATCTTCATTCTGTTTCTTCCAGGAATTTGCCAAGAAGTATGCCCGCTTCTTCATATCAAATCTGGCCTCCTTCACAGAGAGGTTTCTGACGCAGCTGGATGAAGTGATTACCATTGATGACATCCAGGTCCCACGTACGTGGCACACCAGTCTCAGGCCATGGCCCTAAGGGGGTCTCCAGGCATAGGGGGTTGGGGTCTAGGGGTGTCTGCTGTCCCTCAGTCAGGGTGAAAGCATTTTCTCCAGTGAGTGGTGTTCTGGTCCCAGAATGATGTACAACAGCCACACTCATAGCTTTGAGCATATACCAAGCCAAAATATCAAGGTAAATAGCAGCTTGCAGATAGTTCAATAGACAAAGAGCAAAACATTATCACAGAAGATTTCAGGGAGCAGAGGCCCCACACTGGAAAGACAGACAGACAAATGGCCAGACGGACGGTCGGACAATGGGGGGTGTACATTGCCAGCTGCTCTCTGCCCTCAGAGCCCGCTCTCCTCACCAGGAAAGCATCCCCAGGCTAGACATGGAGTGAGCAGCCTTGACTGTTCTTTCCAGAATGAGGCCTCTCATCTCTAAATATGACCACAATGTCAGGTCCCTGCTTCTCAAGCTGTCTGTGAGGTCACAGTTGATAACGCACCTCTTTCCTGTCAGGGACGGAGCCCCCAAAGCAGAAAGTCTCAGTCCTCATCCGGAGGAAGCTGGCCATGCTCTCTCTGGAGGAAGAGAGTGAGAAGCCCCTGATTGAACGTGGGAGTCGGTGAGAATCTAGGGACGGGATGAACGGTTGTGTCCGCTGAGTCCAGGGCAGGGGAGTGGGGAGGGACTCAGACTCTGAACTCAGATAGACTTAATAGCCCTGGAAAGTCTCTGAAATGAGAGAGGCTGTTTGAAGAGAAAGGTGGGGTCACCCAGCACATACTGAGAATTCCAGGGCCACAAGGAATAGAAAGAAAAGGGGCCTGTCAGAGGGGAGGTGAATTCTCAGGCTGCTGTCAGTCTTGTGAACCACTCCAGCTGTCTGTGTCCTGGGTCTGTGGGCAGTGACTCTCCCAACTGTGTTCTCCACAGAGGTTCCTACAGCATAATAGGAAAAATGGGCCAGGCGTTCATGGCTGCTGCCTGCATGGCAGCTTGATGAGGAAACCAAGGTCTAGAAAAAGGAAAGAAGCTTGGATGTGGCATTTCCCTTTCTCCTACAGCAGGCCCCCACCACTACACACACACACACACACACACACACACACACACACACACACACACACACAGTTAGGTCATCATGGAAATAGGCTCAGGAGGACCTTTACCAAAGCCATTTAAATCCACACTAAGGGCTGAGTTTCATGCTGTGCGCTGGGTGGCTGACAGAAGATGTTTGTCTGTAGGAAGTGGCCAGGCATCAAGCCCAATGAAATCACCATTCAAAACAAGATACTGACTCGGAGGACGCCATCAATAACCACCAATAAGACCACCCTGGGCCACTTGGCCGCCGTAGAAGCCCGAGATGCTGTTTACCTGGTGAGTCAGGCGGTGTATGTCAGGGGGAGCAAAGCAACTCAGATTGGCTGCCTGGGGAAGGAGAGAGCTACATTCCACTGGGTACCGCAACACCTGGCCGGCCCATGGAGAAGCAGCACATGCCAGCACCCCCAGGGCTGCAGGTCTCAACTCTTCTGTAGGCTCAAGGGCACATGCCAAGGGCCATGTCCATTCCCAGGACCAGCACGATGGCTCAGCTGCGGGCTCCTCACTTTGTAGTCGTGGAGAAGGGCTGCTGCAGAGAGACAGTGGAGTCGGGCACAGGGCAGACTGACGTAGCGATGCCCATAGCTGTACCCACTGGGGTGCAATGGCAGGAATGCCCACAGCCTCCAGGTGCTAACCAGTACCTCCTGTTCTCGACATGAGGTGTCTTGCGACATCCTTTCTGCCAGTGCTGAGGGATGGAGAGCCTCCCCCATTTCCCTAGCAAGGGCAACAGCACCTGAAGACACCTGCCTTTTTACACCACTCCCAAACAGCAGAGCCAGGGGTTGATACCCACTGACAGACTGTAGGACTGACCTGATGAGCCTTCACCAAAATGCCACCTGAACTATCTTCCAGCTCAGAAGATGTACAGATCCGAGCTCCTGGTGCCCACAGGGACACCTAGTCATGCCCACTGCTCCCAGGGGAAAGCCTGAAGTTTCTGGTGCTGGTGTGTCCTTAGCTGCTACTGCAGGCCCCAGGCAGAGGAAAAGACTTTATATGATGTCTTCAGTGAGGGGTGGAGACCCAGGGCTCAGTCTTCTGAAGAGGTCAGGAACCCTCCCCCCCATGGGTGCTCCACTGCAGGGCAATGGTCAGGAATGCTCAGGTCCCAGAACCAGAGACACATAGGTCTCTGCCCCTGCTCAGTTTCTCTGAGCTGGGTGACCATAGGTCCCAACCTTCCCATTGTAAGGTCAGAGAATAACCTCACCTATGTTCGAGCTTGTGGGATGACTTCCTGAGGAGCAGCTTGTAGGACCAGGGCTGTTCCTGAGGGCCAGGGGTCAGTGCTTGCTGTGGGCCCCAGAGCTCAGAGGCCCCAGGTCTGTGAGGACACGAGTCCCCAAGCCTTCCTTTTGCCTCCCTTCAGAAATACTTGGCACTATTTGACAAAGAACTGAAGGGTATCCAGGATCACTTCAGGACGCTGCTGTTGGAGTCTCAGCGCTGGACGGAAAGCTGGAAACGCTCCCTTAGCACCATCCACACCCTGTACTCGACCTGTTCTCCTCTGCAACTCAAATAAAGTCTTTATTTCTCTCCTCTGCCTGTCTCTCTACAACTTTCCATCCCATGCACCATAGTTTTATCAGAAATGAGGGCACTTTGGTAAAGAAGACAGATAGGGAAGGACCCATGGTTAACAGGGTCAGTTGGTGGGGTACCAGGGCCCAACCACTTAAAATAGATACGAGGACTTCAAAGAAAATAGCACCCAGAAGCATGCTGGAAACTTCCTTTCACTCTCTGGTTAGAGGTCAGCTAAGATAGTGTCTGGCAGCCATGCCAGGAGGTGTCAGGGGGTGGGGTGGGGTGGAATGCGGTGGGGTGGGGTGCCCTGACCCTCATTGTGGGAGTACACCACCATTAGAAAGCCTGCCCCTGGAACTGGAGAGATGGCTCAGTGGTTAAGAGCAGCTGCTGCTCTTCCAGAGGACTCAAGTTGGTTCTCAACACTGAGCAGCTTCCAGCCACCTATAACTCCAGCTTCAGAGGCTCCAGTGCCCACTCTGGCATCTGTGGGCACCTGCACGCACCACACGTGTACACACACACACACACACACACACACACACACACACACACACGGAGAGAGAGAGCGTGAGAGTTCCTATACTCAGATTATGCTCAAAGGGTCCTCTGCATGAACTTCTCAGCAGAGGAGAAAGAAATGAACGTTCAAAGGTTCAGGGTTAGGGGAGGCATGTCCCTCTCAGCACTCACCTGCCCACCTGCCAGCAGAGGCCAGGGACAGTCTTTTCTCAGGGTGGGCCTGCCATTGGTTCCTGCCCACCCACCCGCATACAGGACTGTGCTAATAGGGGACGTTGTGAGGTTACTTACCCACTGTTGCTTTGGGGGGGGGTTACCTTCTCTAAATGGCTACAGCCTTCAATGGTGAGGGCTGAGCCGGTGTCTGCAGAAAAGGCCCCCCATTCTAGATCTTTCCAGTGCCCAAGCCTTGGAAACACAGGTGTGAGGCCAGTAAGATGACCCAGTAGTTACGAGTGCTTGCCTTATGACCCAAGTCTGATTCCTGGGATCCACGTGGTGGAAGGAGCGAACTGACTCCCACAAGTAGTCCTCTGACATTTACATACACAATAAATGCATACACACACATGCATGCATATTACATACATACATGCATACACACATGCACACGTACATAGAGTGTGTGTTCAAACAATAATGGAAAAAGCCAGTTGTGTAGCAGTTAAGTATCTTGCTCCTCTGAAGCTCTCAGGTCAAGTGAGAGGCATGGGATGGGCGCTGTCTATAGAATATGCTTGTCTGTTTTCCAAGGTTCTGAGATCTCTTGTGGGTAAAAATGGAGTCCCGTGTCTGGCCATGGGCGAGGTGGGACTTGGGAAGTTTTGACTGTGTGCACCCCACGCCACTGCCAGGTGAGTGTTGGGCTGTGATAAGGTGCAGGACCCTGCTCTGGGGGCAGGAGGTATGTGTCAGTCTGAGGTCCCCGAGGAACTGCTGGAGTTGGGCTTGTGGGTCCTTGGGCTGCATGGAGGCCAGGCATGGCAGGTTCTAGCTCTTGTATACTGCAGACACCGCCTGATGTTGCAGAAGAGCTGAGAATGGAGTAGGGGCCCGCAGGGGCTGGCTCTGGTCCGGGGCCAAAGGGAAAAGGGCAGGGGGATAGCTCTGACAGGTTCCATTGGGAGGAGTGTCTTTGGCTTGCTCGGTCAGCAGCTTGGTGGAAACCGTGTCTGGGAGTGCAAAGAGGTCTCCTGCATGAGATTAGACACAACTCTTTAGAGGAAGTCCTGCTCCATTGCCCTAGCACAGCAGATCCCGATAAGAAGAGGCAGTCTATGGTTTTAAGGCGTTTATTGTCATGGCAGAGAGTTGTGCTGAGTGAAACTGTACACCCCCCCTCCCTTTCTCAGGGAGGCCTCAGGTTAAATACCTTTTGCAGGGAGGAGTGTCTGGGAAGGGGAGCTAAGAGGGTAGTAGAGGCAGAGAAAGGCAGAGAGAGGGAAAGAGTAGAGAAGTAGAGGCTGGCCATGACCACATGGAGAGAGAGGGGAAGGGAATATGGAGAGAGGGGGAGCAAGAGGGTGAGAAAGAGGCAAGAGTAAGAGAGGGAAGAGGGGGCAAGCAGCCCCTTTTTTAGTAGGCCAGGCCTACCTGGCTGTTGTCAGATAACTGTGGGGGTGGAGCCCAGACAAAATACCAGGGGCTTGGGGCATTGCCCTAAGTGACTGACGGTCACAGAATTATGGAGAGCTGAGGCCTCGTGTCAGGAGCCTAGTGTCTGGGAGCGTGACAAATGCCTTCTATCCTTGCAGAAACACTTGGGTCTCCGGGGTTTAAACCTAACTCAACCAGAAAATGGGCTGCCTTTCAGGTCCCACCATCTATCACTGGGAAGTCAGATCACTTCTTCAAGTTTCCATTACCTGGTCTCCTTCCTTTCATGAGACCTACAAAGCACCTCACCTTCCTCCAGCGTCACTCCTTTAACTATACCTGGTCACTGTCATTGAGAAGATCTGGATGCTTCTGTGGCTGCAGGGTTGGGGGTCCCAGAATGTTAACAGTGTGTTGTGCCGCTCCCATCTCCAGACTGGCACCTGGGGCTTGTTCTAGAGTCTGCTTCCAAGGGTTAGCGCTAGGTGAATGTGAGTTGATTGAGAAGCTGTGGGAGGAGTCATAAGCCACACATACGGAGACTCAGACTCAGAATGGGAGGAGTCCTGAGAATACAACTCAAAACCTGCCCAGCTCCCACCATGTGATACTGACCAGCCACTTCATCTGTGGGCCTTGTTTTCCGTTCTGTGCTACGAGGGCATGGAAATTAAAGTTCGTATATTGCCATCCTGTGGCCTAGAGCCTTCTGATGGCTTCCCACTGTGCTCAGAATCAGACCATGTGTCCTTTCCAGCCCATGTGGTAAACAAAGTACCATGACTTCCTGTTCCTGGTGGGCTGGGCCTCATGTAACCACTGAGTGGTCAGTGGTTCACTTCTGACCAATGTAATACGGTGAGATCAGCGGGATGCCACCCTGTCTCTCTGGGCCTGAGCTCTATGAGCACATGGCTGTGCCCTATAGAACAAACATTTGTTTCTCTCCAAGCTGGTGGCTGCAAGTCTGATATCAGGGTGTCAACACAGACCAGCTTTGATAAAGTCTGGCTACAATGTTTCAGAGCACCAACTTCTTGCTATTATGTCTCACCTGACTGAAAGAGGAGGAGGGCTCTCTGGGCTGTCTTTTAAAAGAGCACTAGTTCCTCTCCTGAAGACTCTACCCTCATATCTTAGTTATTTCCTTGAGGTTCTACCTCCCAACACAATCACTGTGGGGACTAGGATTCATCGTAAGACTCTGCAGTACCATAAACATTCATTGTATTATAACTTTCAGGTTCTAACTAGCAAAGGCTCTGCTCTCTCACCTTCCCGTGTGGGTCTTCCCTCCTTTCCTATCTCTCCCATCTGCCCTCTTCCTTTCCCTTCCTCCATTTAGCCTTGCCTCCCCCAACCCCCAGAATCCTCTACTGGGAATCGAGGGACCCATATTCAGAGTCACTCTATGTGAAAGGCTCATGTTAATAGAGCCAAGGAGAGAGCTCAGACCCAGCTGGCAGAGCCAGGGAGACCTCAGGCCACTGACAGTTTGACCTTTCTGACACCCACAGACTCTCCCAACTCTAGCCTCACCAGAGAGTACATCACCAGCACCCAGAGGGACCTGAGGCTCCCAGAGAAGCCATATGCAGATTCGTGGTCCACAGAAGCTGTGAGAGATGAACTGTTAGCGTGTTAACAGTGCCTGTGTGATGAGAAAAGCAGATAGCCAGGCCTCGCAGGAGCTGACCCTATAGCCAGCCCCCTCAGGCACCTTTCCTGTATCCTGGCTGTCCTAATTTCCTATGCCTGGCTCGCTCCTGTCTGAACCTCTGTCTCAGCAGAGCTCTGTTACTGGCATGCAGTTCCCAGACTTGAGCTGCTCACAATGTAAATGTCACTTCAGGGATGCCCCTGCCCCCTGCCCTGTTTATCCTCAGACCCATCCGGTTTCCTCCATTTTCCCTCATTTCCACCATGTTCATTTTCTAGCCCTGGGTTGTGCATCGGTTCCACGCTCCAGCCAAGGACCAGCAGGTGATTTTCTGCAACCTATGTTGAGCCTAACGGTGTGCCTGGTGTGGGTCTGTCCCAAGGGCATGACTGCCAAACAAAAGGGAAGACTGTGAAACCCTCCCTGCTTCCCATTTTGATCAGCTCAGACTCTTGGTGTGGTGATGGTAAGAGGAGATGCAAGGTTTACCTGAGGCAGGGAGATGGCCAGAATGACAGATGACAGCTGCAAGACTCTTCATGGCTTCATCATGACCCAGGGCATCACTGATGCAGGAAACTGACAACCCCTGTTGGCCAATCACACCTTTTCAGCCAGGTAGCTAGGAGCCCCATAGCGCACATCTCATGCTTTGTCTGTGTGATCTCAAAGCTATGGTTCTCCAAGGTCTCAGGGCAGCAATGGAGGGACCATAGGAACCTCCCTTATCTACCTATGCCAAACTCCTTCACCCCCTGCTTGGTGGTCCAGTTCACTCATAAAGGCTTCCCAATTCAACAGAGAGACATTGATTCACCCCACTGGCAAAGACGTTCCCCTGGGACCCAACAAAAACTGGCTTTGTTCCAGAACTAGGGTACGGTGCTCTGGAACCTTCTCTTCTACTAAGAGCCCCAAGGCTCTCTCCACTCTAAATAACCTGCATGGGGACAAAAGCATTCGCCTGAGCCCAGAGCACAGTGACTCACTGATGAAGAACTTAGGTTAAGAGATACTTCCTGAGCATGTGGAACTATCGGGGTCACAACCTCTGAACCCCCCAATTCATAAAGGAGAAAGCAGGGTCTTTCTTCCTTGAAGTGTCTATTTACATTAGTAGATACTACAGGGAAGGCTTATGGTAGTTCAGGACCATGGGGCTGTCTGCTTGAGGCTTTCTAGAGATGTTAAGAAGTTCTAGGTTTCCTCATGCTCATGCTCTGGGCCCTACATATGTTTCTAGAGGACCGGATGCTCCTGCCATGTAGAGGAGGTACCTTCAACCTCTTCTCCCTGGGGCTGTGGAGCAGAACAGTGACACATCCTCCAGATCTGCCCACCTCCTGTGATCTTGGGCAGTCTTGTCTTTCTGGAACTCAGTTTCCTAAATGCCCCATGTCGGGCTGTGCCAGCCACATCAACACAAGATGGGTTGCTGGGATGGAGAGGGTCAGGTGCACCTCAGTGCAAAGTGTTACCAACTCAGGCAGATGCTAGGGGACATTAGTAGCCACCTAATGTCCATACCCAGTCATGCCCAAGGAGCTCTGTGCCAGGACTAGGAAGTGGGCATGCTGCTGAGTTCCTGCCCCGGTGTGCTTGTGAGAGCAGCAGCTCTAGGTGGAAGCTGCCCCCCACATCTGCTGGTCCTGGTCTCATTCATATTGGCGCTAGGAACGATGCTGTCTGACTCAAGTACAAGGATGGAAGACAGAGGAGGAATAGCTCCCCAAAGAAAACCTGAGGCACTGTTCCCAACAGAAGAGAGTTTGGTCCTGGCCAGGCAAAGGTTCTAGGTCTTGGGTCACACACACAGACTCATCTGCCACTAAGCACGTGGGGATGTCCTGGAGAAGGAATGGTGCCTTGGCCAAGGCCACACTAACAAATCTCAAGCTCGGGTTAGCCTTCATTGTGACTGTACAGAGACATATCACTTGACAGTGGGGACATGCTATCTCTTAGTGTTCAATTGCTGTGAAGAGACACCATGAGCATGGCAACTCTTATGAAAGAAAGCATTTCATTGGAGTTGACTTACAATTTCAGAGGTTCAGTCTTTTATCATGGTGGGGAGCATGGTGGCATGCAGGCAGACATGGTGCTGGAGAAGGAGCTGAGAGTTCTACATTCAGATCTGCAGGCTGTGGAAGAGAGAGCCACTAGGCCTGGCTTAGGATTTTGAAATCTCAAAGCCCACCCACAGTGACACACCTCCAACAAGACCACACCTCCTAATCCTTCTCAAGTAGTGCCACTCCCTGATGGCTAAATATAGACTTAGATTTTTCAAAACCTACTTATTAAGGATTCTCAAGCACTTCAATCCCCCTTCTAGCTCACCATTCAAAGGTAGGAGGGAAAGGATTGTAAATAGGACAAGGAGATGTGGGCTTGTTTAGAAGTAGTTCTTTGGGGGGATTCCAATCTCTGTTGTCAGGGTACCAGCAGTCCAGTTCAGTAGTGTCAGGATGCCAAACACGAATCTGTAGTTGTGGCACAATCCAGAAGAAAGATTCTGTCTCCAAAGCATTAGCACAAGATAATGTCTCCTGGGGACACCAGGAGAAATTCTCTGCTGTGCCTCTCTCAATAAAGTGAAGACCAGAGAAGACTCAAGACCAATGGAGCATTGTACAGGTAGCTGTGCAAGGACACCGTCACTGTCCATTTGAGTCCATTTATACTCTCTCCAAGCATCACATGTCCATCCTGGGGT
Source organism: Mus pahari (assembly GCF_900095145.1). Classification (NCBI taxonomy): domain Eukaryota; kingdom Metazoa; phylum Chordata; class Mammalia; order Rodentia; family Muridae; genus Mus; species Mus pahari. Next base: position 566,238 of record NC_034595.1, read on the forward strand.
CTTGCTTCAGCAAAGTACCATGTGAGTCTGCATCACATGACAAACCAGAAACTTCCACTTCAACTAAGCATTCAAATTATTAGCCTATGGGGAACATTCTTTTTTTTTTTTTTTTTTTTTTTTTTTTTTTATTATTATTATTTTGGTTTTTCGAGACAGGGTTTCTCTGGGTAG
>NC_034595.1:566475-571035 GCF_900095145.1 Mus pahari
GAACTCACTCTGTAGACCAGGCTGGCCTCGAACTCAGAAATCCACCTGCCTCTGCCTCCCAAGTGCTGGGATTAAAGGCATGCGCCACCACGCCCGGCTATGGGGGACATTCTTATTCAAACCACTGCACATATTATGAAACACATATCATGACCTTGTCATGTGAATACCAGAATGTAGACATGGTATAGGCAAGTCACTTGACATGACTTCTTGGCACAAACAGGAAGTTAAAAGAAGCACAAGATGTAAGAGGTTGCTATCTGCTACCACAGCATACTGTTTTACAGTGAGTTTGCTTGCTTGCTTGTTTGTTTTTATAAGTAGGTATATACTTCAAAATGATACAAGGTACAGTTCAATAAATGCATAAGCCAGTAGTAGTTATTTTGTATTAATATTAACCACTGTAGATAATTGCACCTTTAAAATAGTTTACACCAGCAGCAGGCTGAGCAGGCTGAGCATGGAAGCATGACATGAGAGTGGTAATTACAACAGCTGTGCCATCCTGAGGGGACAGAACTCTTTCAGCTCCATATAAGCTTAAGGGACCTCATATGTATGGTCCCTTACTGACCTAAACATCCTTACTCAGTATGTGATTTTACTATAACCCTTCAAACAGCAGTGACATGAGAGAGATTTGTTTCTCAGATTTAAAATAAATATGAAGGCAGACAGTACATACCAATCTTGGACTGACGACTGTGTGAGTTCCAAGATCACCTTTTTCAGTCCTGACATGGAATGGTATGGAGTTCCTCCAATGATGGAGAGTTATAAGACGAAATAAATTCTTTGCTCCCCAAGTTGCTTTTGGCCATGGTGTAACATCACAGCAATAGAAACCCTAACTAAGACATGCTAAGACTGTGCTTAGCTTTATTAAAAATTGTTCCTTCTGTTTTCTAAGATACCTACCAGTTTGCATGCCCGGCAGCAGTGTGGTCCACATGATTGTCAGCACTAGGTGTCATTGGCTTTTTGTATTTCAGTCATTCTCATAGGTGCTTGGTGGGAATCTCACTGTTATGTAAGTGGAGATGCCCCAACTACATATGCTGTTGGACATCTCACATGTTTACTTGCCATCCATGTATCTCCTATGATAGTCTAGGTGAAACACATGTTATTGGGAGTCTGTTGAATTTTTTTCAGGTTTGTAGATTAATTTCATTCATTTGGAAAGTTTCCTGTTATTATTTCTCCTAATCTTTCTTTCTCTTCCTCTTCTCTTTCTGGAATTCTCATAATGCATAATATTGATTTTCTTTGCTCACCCCCCTAGTAACTCTTACTTATTCTCTGATTATTCCACAATTGCCATCATTAATTCTCTATGGTTGTGACAAAACACCATGACCAAAGCAATTTATAAAAGAAAGCATTTAATTTGAGAGCTCATAGATCCAGAGGATTAGAATTCATAACCAACATGGTGGGATGCATAGCAGTATGGTGCCAGAGCAGTGTCTGAGAGCTTACAGGCTGAGACAACAATCACAAAGCAGAGAGAGAGAGAGAGAGAGAGAGAGAGAGAGAGAGAGAGAGAGAGAGAGAGAGAGAGAATACACAGAGAGAAGAACAAGTATATACTAACTGGGAATAATATGGAACCTCAAAGCCTACTCTCTCCCTGTAACACATCTCCTTCAACAAGGTCACACCCCCTAATCCTTCACAAACAACTCCATTAGTTGTAGTCTAGGTATTCAAATATATGAACCTATGGGTGCCATTCTCATTTGAACTACCACAACAATGTATCTTGATCATTGAGGCGACCTCCAACTCTCTCACCCACCTTCCAAAATGTCTTCCTTCACCGTCTTTCTTCTCCTCCTTTACCTCTTCTTCTTCCTCTTCTTTTCCTCCTCCTCCTCCCTCCTCCTCCTCCTCCTGCCTCACCTCCTCCTCCTGCCCCTCCTCATCTTCTTCTTGATTCCAGTCAATGCTACCTGCTAGAATGTGGATGGGTCTTGTTGGCTTTGTACTGGTTTTGTGCAGGTAACTATAGCTGCACTGAGTTAAATGGTGTTCATTGCTGTGCCATGTCCAAAGGCATTTCACAGAGCTCCTCTCTAGTTGCTCCTATCCACCCCTTGTTCTGTGACGTTCCCTGAGCCTTGGAGGATCTAATGCAAACATCTCATTTAGGGTTGTACACTCATCCAAACTGTCAGTTTTTCTTAGCATTCTGACCAGTTATGAGTTTCTGTATGGCTGCCTAATTTCAATCTTCTTGTCTCTGTGTCCACAGATCTCGTCCATTTGCTCAAGTCTGCTGTTGAATGTCTCCAGGGAAATTTCCATCCCAGTCACTGTAGTTTTCAGGTTAGATTTTTCCATTTGGTTTCATGTGTTTCTACCTTTTTTTATTTATGTCCTGATCTATTTGGTTGCACACTATTTTGAGGTACTCCTTTAGTTCTTTGTGAATTACATGAAGTCTAATGTGTGATCTGAGTTAATTTTAGTAATTGAACTTGGAGAAAACACAAAACAAAACAAAACAAAACAAAACAAAACAAACAAAGCAATGGTTGCCAGAGCTAGCTCTTGAGGGATTTCAAGGTGGCTTGCTAAACTGAAGTCTATGGAACGGACATAGCTTGTGAACTGATTGTTATTCTATTAATTCTGATGCTGTGAAAACACACAATCTGTCTGTCCATGTTTGGGCATAGTGGTAGTTACAGTAAACTCATAAATCTTTATTTGGAAGACAAAGTCCTTATTTCCTATTCTGCCTTCAGAAAGTCATGCCAGGAATGTGAGATGCTGCCCTGAGACTGCCAGCCCAGAACAGGAATAAAGGTAGGATAAAGGGTTGAGGCCATAGTGTGCAAAAAGGCCCAGACTCCCCAAAATATTTTTCATCAAGTCTCCCTATCCCCCAGGATGCTGCATATGTTGTCTTAAGCTGTGGAAATTGAAGGTGATTGTTTTGGATACTTGCTGTTTAGGTAGGGTGACATCCTGCTGTATTGTCACATCACCCTCTTCCATGATGCCATTAACTTTTTTTTTTTTTTTTTTTGGCTTTTCGAGACAGGGTTTCTCTGTGTAGCCCTGGCTGTCCTGGAACTCACTCTGTAGACCAGGCTGGCCTCGAACTCAGAAATCCACCTGCCTCTGCCTCCCAAGTGCTGGGATTAAAGGCGTGCACCACCACTGCCCGGCGCCATTAACATTTTTTAAAGATTTACTTTATTGTTCATGTGCATTGTGTGAGCATGCACATGTGTGTGTGCACATTCGTGCACGTGTGTGTGTACACGCACGTGTGCGTGTGTGTGTCCACAAGGCCAGAAAAAGATTTCAGATCCTCTAGAGCTGGAGTTATACATGGTTGTTAGCCATTGAGGTGGAGATTGTGAACTGAACTCAGGTCTTCTGCAAGGGTAGCAAGAGCCCTTAATCACTGAGCCATCCATCCAGCCCCTGTATTACCTTTACCACCAGCCTCATCATTACCTCCAAGGCTGAGAATGAGTCCGTTGTATGGATATACCTCAGTTCATTCATCAACTCATCACTTGATGCACAGACAGTTGATTGTTTATATTTTACATTGTTTACATCACGCAGCTATGACTGTCCATATGCAAGTTTCAGTGTGACGGTTTAGCTTGTCTCTAGCATAATATTACTTAAATACATACTCAAAAATTCTTCTACTAATAGTCCACATACAAGCTTCAAGAATAAATTTACAAATTAAAAGTATGATGTTACTCATTGTATCTACCCCGAGTTCTCTGTTCCAGAGATTTCCCCATAACGCAAGGAATGGATGAGGAGTCTGGGGTCTCCTGGCTTGCCTCCCGGGGTGGTGTGTGGAACAGAGAGGAAACGGTGGGTGGGAAGCTTTCGATGGTGGTAAGCTAAGGGAAAGCACGTGAAATGTGGCAAAGACAGACGGGTGTGCATGTGAACATACTGATACTCAAGGCTGAGGTTAAACCAGGGTACTGAACTCCAGCAGCCAAGATAGGGCTTGGTGTGTTCCCCAAACCCAGATGGACTTACAAACCCAGAAAACTCAGCTCTGTTTTACTTCCCATCACCTGACTTGGCTTTGACTTTTCTGTACCATGCTGAGTTACTGTTATTACTGCTGAGTCTTCCCCTTCAGTAATGCAAGCCTTTTAAACAAATAATTCATTATTCTTAAAGGGTAACCAATGCCCAAACTGGTTTGACAGAGATCTACCTGTCTCTGCCTCCTGAGTGCTGAGGTTAAAAACATATGCCACTCTGATCAACTTCACAAGTTTTGTTTTTTAAACTTTAAAAAAAATCTGCCAGTGCACATTTTTAATCTGAGCATTTGAAAAACAGAGGTAGGTAGATCTCTGTGAGTTCCAGGATAGCCTGGTCTATGCAGGGAGTTCCAGATTAGCCCGGGCTGTGTAGAGAGACTTTGTCTCAAAAACAATAACAACAAAAACATGTGTGTGTCTTTGTGAGTGTGTGTGTGTGTGTGTGTGTGTGTGTGTGTGTGTGTGTGTGTGTGTGAGAGAGAGAGAGAGAGAGGTTCTGTGTTCTGCCTCT
>NC_034595.1:571273-621755 GCF_900095145.1 Mus pahari
AAATCTTTGAACGGGTGATGGTCAGAATAGGTCCATGAAGGAATAACTTTTCAAGAGCCAGGTAGGGGGAGCCACTCAACAAGAGTTCAGACAGCGCATGGGAGATTAAAAAAAAAAAAAAAAAATTATGTTTTTTCTAACCTAGGACAAAGAGCAAGCGTAGAGTTTGGGGGTTTCCAAGAAGCTCCTATCATTCTCCCAGACTCCAGCTTCCTGTCTCTCAGAGTTCTTTGGGCAGAGCAGTGGAGCTGGCCTCTGATCTTGAAGTGTCTGCAGATAATTTTGTTCAGTGAGTCAGCACCCTGGCTTCTGAGGAGCACAGGCTGAGGAGGAAGGGATCTGCTGTCATGATGAGGGTTCCCATTTACTTCCCCTAGCAGGAAACAGAGAACCACAAGAGGTCCTCAGTATAGAAGAATGTGGGCTGCACGGAGCAGTAAATGCATGCGATAATTGCATTGTGCTTTCTATTGTAATTTGAATATATCTTACTTTTATTTCTGGGGAAATAACACCATCAGTTTTAGCCAGCGAACATTCTCAGAGGCCTGGGGGCATGCTCACAAACCTTACCTTTTACAAGATGTGCTGGGAAACAAATCAAAGAATTACATGGATAGGTAGTTGCGTACAAAAACATGTGTGTGTGTGTGTGTGTGTGTGTGTGTGTGTGTGTGTGTGTGTGTGTGAGAGAGAGAGAGAGAGAGAGAGAGAGAGAGAGAGGTTCTGTGTTCTGCCTCTCCTTCTAGGGTGTTGGGTGACGCCTGCTCCAAGAGGACTGGGTCAAGTCTAGAACAGGTGGTGTCTGTAGTCCACCTGGGGAGGATAAAGCAGAGTCTATGATGAGCAGGATACTGGTCTGGTTGAGAGTGAGTGTCAGGGAGGTTAAGGATGAACGCCTTTTCCAAGGATCTTAGTGTCATGGCCTTTTAGATGAAGGCTTTCTCTGACAAACTTTAGTAAAGCAGCTCTCTGAGTCGGTCTTAACTTGTTTGTCTTTATTAAGTTTGAACTCGTAGCCTTTATTTGGGGTGAACCAAGGGCTATATAGTCTTGAGGAGAGGTATGAGAATATCCAGGGAGGAAAAAGATCATTGGCTAAAGGCCAAGACTACTAAGATGCCTCATTTGCCTGGGGAAGGACTCTAGGTGCTGTGCTATGTGACTTACCACTTGTGACCAGCTGGTGGGGGGACAGCCTCTGGGTTACATGCTCCTAGGCAGGCACAGAAACGGGGGGGGGTTAGCCCTACTCCTGCAGGTCTCAGGGTCAGATTCTAATCTCAATTTTGTGATCTATCCGGGATTTGTGCATGTTCCACCTCACCAGTTCCATGCCAGTTCTTCTGATGACACATACCCCACATGTGCATGTGCCTGTATGTGTGTGTGTGTACATGTGTGTGTCTGTGTATAAATGTTATCTTTGTCATAAAGAATTACTGCATCATCTCCTTGTAGGTACCATTTGCTCATTTGTGGTATCTATAGTATTTAATAGATTAAATTGTTTAGAGTTTCCCCTGTGGATATGCCACTCGATTATCAATACAAAGGGGAAATAGTCTCTTTATTCACAATCACAAACACTGATGCTAAGAGACCGTCATAATCTTAACATTAGGATTCAGTGAGCCAAAACCAGCTAGACATGGTGCCTAGTGTATTAAAAGTGTAGTGTTGAGGCAGGCGTGGTGGCGCATGCCTTTAATCCCAGCACTTGGGAGGCAGAGGCAAGCGGATTTCTGAGTTCGAGGTCAGCCTGGTCTACAAAGTGAGTTCCAGGACAGCCAGGGCTACACAGAGAAACCCTGTCTCAAAAAACCAAAAAAAAAAAGTGTAGTGTTAGTATTTCAGGGCAAAAGTAGTAGTCTCACTATCAAAACTAGAAAAGCAAATTCGGTGTGTCGATACTCTTTTATTATGTCATCTTGGAGAAAATGCAAAATGTTTTTACTTATTCAGATACATGTACAATCCCATTGAGAACTCTTGGAGTCCTCAGGCCAAGTCCCAGGGCTTCACGTGACTCCCAGAGGCCTTCACATTGTCAGGACGGCACTCCTGACTAGCACTGAGGGATGTGTGGACATGGCACATGGATGGTAAAATCACCAGTCAATCTGTAGTGACTGCCCATGTGGCACACCAAAGCCTCTACCCACAAGTCTCAGGGTCTCCAAGAAATGCAGTGTGGCCTTCTCCGACTCAGTATAGGGTCAGGACTGAGAAAGAATGACTGGGTACCACCCACAGTCGTGTTCCTTTGGTCCTAAGGAAAGATCTCCAACGAAGTATTACCTGTTTCTGTTTTGACCATCCAGCGAGGAAATGAGAAGTTCTGAGTGCCATGCTCAAATAAACTAGGTAATCCGAGTTTGCAAGGAGGAAGAAATCAAGACCTTGAGCGAGCCCAAAGAAAACAGGAAGATTTGGAGGCATGCTCCAAACACTAAGTGAGTTCCCTCCCCAAAGCGGGGGGGGGGGGTTCTATTTCTCCTCTAGCTTCTGAGTTAGGATCCAAAGAATGTACTCTAAACAGGGGGAGGGGGGATTTGTACAAATGGGACTGTGACATTCAGAGGTGCCTTTCCTGCAAGTACAGACTCACAGTGGGGGCATTTTCCTTGTGTATAGAGGGTGCTCTGTGCACTGGTCAGTGTATTGGCCACAGGCCAGATAGGCTTCCTGGTTGACTCGGTTGACAACTGAGGCATCTGGAGTGGTCACATTCCGAAGTGATAAGTCACATTCCTCTGGTCTGTCCTCCACCTCACCGTCTAGGATGTACTGTGTGGCGATATGGACAGAGTGCCTGTCGGCTTCCCAAGAAAGAAACAACTCTGGAAAAAGCTGACCGACAGTCAGGAGATTTTCAGAAATCTAAAGAGAGAAACGGCGCGGCTATCGAGTGACAGAGTCAAGATCAAGGCTCTGTGTGTCTGTTTCATGGGTTCTCTGCGTCCCTTCACCACAGTCAACAGGTTGGAATCCCACCCTTTCAGTTTGATGCTGTTAGGAGGTGGGGCCTTTGGCAGATGATGTAGGTCATGAGGGTGGACTCTTCATGGATGAGTCCACTGCCTTTATAAAAAGAGATCTCCGAGAGGTGTGTCACACTTGTCGCTATGTGAGGCCGAGAGAGGAAACCCACTCTCGGATACAATGAGGAGCCAGCAGTCTGCCACCCAGAGGAGGGTCCTCAGCAGAACCGGACCAAGCTGGCACCCAGATCCCGGACTTTCAACCTCCAGAACCGTGAGATATAAATTTCTGTCGTTTGTAAGCCACGCAGTCTGTAGTGCTTTGTCATAGCAGACCCCAAATGGCTGAGGTGTCATCAGTCTGCAACTGGTACGCAGATTTGATACAAGATGTTTGCTAACTTGCAAGTGTGTAGCTCTTCGCAGGTGTTCCTATAGTAGATAAAGGTTTGCTGTTTTGACGCTTTTAATGTATTGCGCTTTGTTTGAGGAGTGCCCCTCCCCCCCATTTAGAGTACAGAGAGGTCAGGTCCCATAGCAGCACAGAAAGTGTTGGACTTGAGCCTTTCACTAATTCATTCATTGCAAATATTTGCTGTCAGCCTATGTGTGCCAGGTGCTAGAGCATGCAGTTATCAATCGTGATCCCGGAACCACCTCTAACACACAAAAGGCTCTGTGAGGAGCGAGCTCCGGGTCGTTCACAAGCAGGTTTAGAGTCCAAGTTTTGGAGCATGCGCTGTAGGAGAAGGAGCGAACTTGTCAGAGCCGAGTAACAGCCAGCTTCCTGTGAGAGTCTCCCTGAGTCCTACTCTGGCCCAAGCCCTGACCCACCCCCGGGTGTTAGAATGTTAAAGCCTCAAATTACAAAGCATCCTGTTTTAAGAAAACATCCTGTTTTAAGGGCTCCAGCTTTAAATATATGAGGAAGTTGAAGGGAGAATTGGGAGATAAAATATTGGGCTACAAGACCTCTGGGGAGTCCCTTGAAAGGAATGATTTCTTTAAAAGTCCTCAAGTGGTTTAAGCGCTATGGGGAGTAAGGCATCCTGTACTGTAGTGGGTGATGGAGAAGTCCAATAATGCCATGCCTCTGTGTCCCGGGCCACTGTAACCAGGAATTTCTTGCCGTCCATGTTGATTGTCAGGGGATTTCTAGCAGTATTTAAATCTACAGGGCCCAGGAAACAGCTCCCAAACTTTATTTTATGATAGTCATTTTAAAGCTTCCTCTACTCATTTATTTCTGACATAGAAGTCACAGCTCCCCCACCCCCACCTCTGAAAAAAAATCATCATAAAATTGTGGGTAAAGAAATCCGAGCTCATACAGGAAAGAGGTTTTTGTCATCTACACAAATAGCCAGCAAGACATTCATTCACACTTTAGTTGGAACAAGAAACATTTCTCTGATAAATGCATGAGACAACGAGCATTGGTAGTACTGGCCCAGACTAAACTCCCCTGTCATTGTGACAACTAAAATTACCCTCCTGAGAATCTAGAATGCCCTGGGAGGGGCAGCTTCTCCCCGGGTGGATCACTGATTAATAGGAGTTGACCCAATGGCCCCGAGAGAAGCTCTTCTGCCGCCTAATTGGATTAGCTCTGTTGCGGAAAGGGGTCCAAGCTAGAGCTGGAGCCAAAGGGCTTTGGGATTCAGTTCAATGTAGCCTTGGACTTTGACCGTGGACACACAACAAGCCAGGACTGTGCGCTGCTGTCTGGGAGGCTCATTTCCTGAATCCTGACTGTTCTTCCATTTCAGTCTGTGAGCCAGTGACAAGTGTCCCACCCCTCAGGTTCCTGTGCCGTTTCTTGTCACTGCTGTCCCCTTTCTCCCCCCCCCCCAGCAACTATTACAGCATAATTTTGTATCAATAGGTTTATCCATGACTTCAGTGCCTTGTTTAAAGCACCAGTTAGCTAATCTCATGCCTTGCTAAACAGCTGGGCCTCTCTTGGCTCCCTGATAGTGCTTAGTAGACACCATCCGTTTTGCAGGTCCTGCCTGAGCTGTATGAATGATGCACAATTTGAAGCAGGAAGGTGAAGATGGTCTCTTAGCAAGTTCTACCCTAATGGTTCTCTACACAGAGTACCAGCAGTGATATTCAAGCAGTGGCTCTCAACTTATGGGTCTCGACCCCTTTGTGGGGTCAAACAATCCTTTTCACAGGAGTCAGATATCTTGCATAACAGGTATTTACATTATGATTCATAGTAGTAGCAAAATCACAGTTATGAAGTAGCAAGAAAAAAAATAATTTTATGTTGGGGGGATCACTACAACTACACCATGAGGAACTGTGTTAAAGTGTTTAAGCTTTAGGAAGGTTGGGACACACTCTTTTCCACTGTTGGTGGCTCTGTGGTCTCTGAGGCATCCCTGGTCACCCTCTGGAGGATTAGGGCCTTTCAGCTGACTCACCTTGGAGGCCTTTGTGGACAGCTTAGGGGGTTTTGCTTGCTCAGCATGCCCTGAGCTCCACCAGTGCCAGGATTTCCCCAGGGCTCTGGCAATCCCTCCCTTTTGTTTTGTGTTTTGATTTTGCTGCCCTCCCTCCACCCCCTTTTTTCCTTACTCGGTTAAAACAAGCACAGTTGTCTAGAAATTTCCCTCCATTTGTTCATGGAAGGGGGTAGCTGGATTGGGAATGACGATGTCATTAATGATTAATCAAACATAGATCTCTCTAGAGATTCCTTTTGTGACGGATCTAATTCTCCTGACCTTGTGGAAGCAACCAGCAAGCTGGGTTCCACCAGGATGCAGAAATAGCTCAGCCCGTGGCTGAGTGGCAGGCAGGAATGCAGTTGCTAACTTGCAGCTTAGCAACTAGGAGAGTGGGGACTCAGTTAAGCGGTACACAAGGGGGACGGAAAGCTTCCTCCTCCTTGCACTGCTGTTCCACTCTTCCGTGAAAATCTTGAGAATCGGCGAGGAACAAAGCACCATCTTGAAGCTCAATTAAGAGAGCAGTTGGTCTTAGGTGGGGGCTGTGAGGGAGGTTTCCAGAGAGGTACCACCCATGACACTGAATAATGTCACAAGCCAGCCCCTGAAGTTCACTGATGGGATGGAAAGTGACAGAAATCAGAGTCCTGTGGGTGTGTTTGGGGTTTTCTTTTTTAGAGACAATATAAAGAAGCAACATGTTCTGGATAGAAGGTGAGATAGCAGCGCTTGAAGTATCTCCAAATGCCACTTGAGATGTGGAAGGGGGAATTTGCAACCCTTCCCAGTGTCTGTCAGGTAGAGAATGAAGAACGTGTGGGTCTTGGGTTGTGCTATAGACCTGTCAGATAAGAGGGAAAAGGCTATAGGCACATGCTTGAAACCAGGCCCTTCCTGGTCTTGCTGAACTAGTATAAGGAAGGGGAGGTACGGTCTCCTCCAGGAGCCCTGGGTCCTCCCGCCTTGGCTAGGTGTCCTGGGGCCTTCCCTATGGCTCTGTTTAAACAAGCAGGTTGGCAGGATGAACGACAACAAAAATGCATGGAGGGCTTTTAATGGAGGAATTTTATTTTTTTAAGACAGAGCCTCTCTACGTAGCCCTGGCTGCCCTGAAACCTGCACTGTAGACTCAACTAGCTTGTGAACTCACAGAGATCTACCTGCCTCTGCCTTCTAAGTGCTGACACATAGCTTGGTGGAGGTTTTTATAGCTCCATCCTTTTTTAGCCTGGGATGAGGTGGCAGTTGGGTCATCTTTCTCCCTACACTTGGTCCTAGCCTTGTACCTTCTTTCCATGATAAATTCCCTCTGTTGAAGTCTCCAAAGGCCCAGATGGTCTACCAGGAGGCTTGTCCCCCTTGCAAAAGCCACGTGTACAGGACTCTGGGCACCTCTCTGCAGCCTTGGAAATGAGAAACGTGTGCGTTCTTTTCTTGCATAGCAAGAGACCCGCCCATCCGCTCCCTGCCTCTGCTCGTGGTGACCTAGGATGAGTTTGGTCTTTCCGTGGGGGAAGAATACCTTTGAACTGCATCCTATCTATTTTGAAATAGTGATCTTTGACTCTAAGGTTTCCCCTAAGGGAATTTTTAATGTGTGGAACTTGACTCTGTAAAATCCTGTGTCTCTATGTTCCTCTCATATGGTCTGTCTTACTGTTCCATAAAAAGATAAGAACTCTGAGTCTAAAGCATAGCCAGTCTGAGCTGGGCATGGCAGCACACGCCTGTAATTCCAGCACTTGAGAGAGTTCAATGTCAGCCTCAGCCACAAGACAAGCTCCTGTCTCAAAAAAAAAAAAAAAAAAAAAAAAAAAGTCTTCATTTTCCTGAATTCCAGATATAAAACAAGCAACAAAATAAGATCAATAACTTCCTAGCTAAAATTCAGCTTCTTAGGAATCCTCCTGATACATCTCAGTTAAATCCACCTTCAGAACAGGAGCTTTGTCCATCGTGAGAGAACAAATACAAAAGCCACTGTGTACAGGAAAAGATAGCTCCATGCCATCATGGGGAAAGGCGAGTTAAAGCCTCAATTACAATAGATACCCCTCAGTGCCGCAGCGGCAATGGTCCATCCATCCAGGGTCATGCTCCAATTAAAAAGACTGGTGATGCCAAGTACTGAGAATGAGTGGACTCGTGCTTTGCAGGGGGTGGAGTCGTGGATAAAAATGGGAGTACAAAGAGATGTGGCCACTTAAGATTTCACTTTGACATTTACATGTAATTATGCATATAATTATACATTATCTATGATTAAGTACACATAAGCATATACTCATATACATAAATATATACAAATATCCTGACATTAATTCTACTCCCTGGTATGTATGTGAGAAAACTATTTGACTACACAATGGTTATTTATAGATGCTTAAACCAGAACAGCTCCCCAGACTAGAAACAACAAAATGCACACTAAATTCGAGGAATAAACTAGTTGTGACATAGCCATACAGTGACAGTCATCAACAGGAAGGGACTATTGATAAGCCCAACAGGAATGAGTCACGAACACATTACACTAAGTGAAAATCCAGTCACAAAGGCCGCACATCCTATGGTCCCCTACATATGGTGCTCTTGAGAAAACAAAGCAGAGGGGACTGAACTCTCACCCAGCTGCCAGGAGTGGTGGGAAGAGGGAGGGAACAGGGCTAAGTAGAAGGCTCAGGGGAACCTCTAAGAATAAAACTAGTTATGCATCTTGACTGTGATGGTAGTTGTGCAGCTGGATACATTTGTTAAAACTCACTCTTGAAAATATTTGCTTGTGGCAACTATTCGTAAATAAAGCTGCAGCACATGACTTTTCTTTGTACATAGGATACTGCAAGGGGGGCATATTTATAAGGGTAAAGGACCTCAGACTTAGGGTCCATGCACATCATTTTATGATTTATTTTATACACAGAACTCAGTATTGCCTAATTCCCTATCCCTACAGCCATCCTCTCAGTCCATTGATGCTATTTTTACCCTTACCTCCATCAGAATGTGGAGCCAGGGCATGTTAGAGTATTATTACAGAGTCCAAATAGAGAGCTGGCTTTATTCTAGGTCTGTGGAAGCCACTGTCATGTTTAGTTTAGTGGACAGGGCAGGGAGAAAGACATCTGAAACAGACTGAAATAGAATCAAGGCAATGGAGAGGAGTCTGTTTCAGAGACACTTCGGCAGCTTTAGGCAGGGACCAGATGTGAGATTATGAAAGAAAACAGTGTTCAAAGAACACCCCTGGTCAAAGCCTTAGGACAGAACCTTCTGAGCACAGGATATCCGGCTTTTCACGATCTCCTTCCAGTCTATTCATTGCCTACTGCAGCTTTCCAATGAATGGGAAGTTCCTTAAGCACAAGGCTTATAGGCCCTCGGTACACTGTTGCTATTTGACGCAGGTAGTGAGTCTGTAACAGTTGTCTACTCACCCACTGAAGGATGTTTCCAACCTCTCTGTCTTTAAGTATTGCAAGCAAGGCTGTTTTAAACATCCTAGTACGGGTCTGTGACAAATAAACCCTTTCCTTTCTCTTGGGTCAATACGTGGGAGTGGAAACTCAGGGAGCAAAGGTTATAAAGTACTAGTATATGCAACCACACAGAAGAATCTCAATAGAATTCTGATGAGTGAAGAAAGCCAGACCCTCCCCCTTAATGACAATACATATGAAATAATTATATTTATATAAAACCCCAGAAAAAGCAAGAGCTCGATAGTAAGTGGGCACTTACAGGACTAAACGGTAGGGCATGAGGTAATCATAGAAACAGAGAGAACTTTGAGGGTGTGGCTATGTTCATTATGTTACTCTCTGTGATTCTCTGTTGTATGCATACCAAACACATGAAATTGTACATTTGAATGGTGCAGCTTATAGTATGGCAAGTATACCTCAAACTGTAAAAAAAAAAAAAAAAAAAAATGCTGGTTGAGTAAGCAGCAGGCTCTCAGCAAAAAGATACAGAATGATGCCAAGTTTTCACAATAGGTTAAAGCAACCCAGCATTAAATAAATGTTAGTGGAATTACCGTGGAGTGAATAAATAGCAGTTATGCAGCTATTCAACATGTTTAGAATGAATTAAAGAATTTGATAAGTATTTATTTTATGCTTATTATATACTGGGCGGTGTTCTAGGATGTCTGCCCTCAAACAGCTTTAGTTTTAGAGCACTGGATGAAAGCAGCGTTAAAGCATTTTAATAGTCACCCTCCTCCAAAGAGTGACCTAGAAGACAGCTGAAGACAGACTGTCTAGGAGAATGAAAAGAAGTATTGAGATGCTGAAGAGAATGAACTTTGTGGAAAGAGAAATAAATCCACACCCCGAGCGTCAGGACGGCGTGCGCACGCGCAGAAACCGCTAGGCGGCGTCGGTTTCCCCTCTCACACGCGGACCTCGAAGTGGGCAGCCTTGGCCGGAGCGCCTGCGTCTGCGCAGAGCTAAGCCGGCCGGCGAAGGGGCGGGGCGTGGTGCGACGGGGCGTGGCCCAGAGGGCGGGGCTTTAGGTGATTCCCAAGCCGCGGCTCACGCTGTGCCGGGGAAACCGAAAGTGGGCGGCGGCCGCCCTGGCGGAGGGAGCGGAGAGAGCGGGGCCCAGAGGCGCGGGCGTGGGCCGCGGGCCCCCGGGACGAGGTGAGCTCGGTCGGGGCGCGACAGGTGCGGGCGACGCGGGGCGGGCTGCGGGACGGCCAGGCACGGGCAGGACAGCGGCTGGGCGCGGCGCCTCAGGCCCGGGCCTGGTCCCCCGCCGCGGCGGGGTTCCAGAGCGTCGTGCGTGACGCCCCGGGACGTCCACCCAGCCGGCCGCGGTGCAGCGGGAGCTGCAGAGGGGGGCGTGGGCGGCGCGCAGCTCTGAGCAGGAAGTAGCCCCCGGTCCGGAGCAACCGGCCTCGGCCGCCCGTGCTGGGCAGCGGTACCCGAGCTCTGCGCAGTTGTGCGGGCCCCGCGGGCCACACTGCGGCGGCCTCCGCCCTCGAGACCGGCCGGTGCAGGCCGCGCACATCACACAGGACCTACACGTAGCCGTTCCTGTCAACCGTGAGCGCTGGGGAGGAAAGAAGCATTCACGGAGAAGTTGTCTTGGAAGTCAAGTGGGAGCTGACAGCTTTTCTGCTCCTTCCTGTCCGCTGGAGGGTACATTTCTGTGAATATCCAGGGCTACCACTACGGAGTCATTTTGGGGAGCAAGGAAGAGAGGTGTGTATAGATGTTAAAGCCCAACCCCAAAGGATCCTGATACCACCACCACAACAAACCACGAAAACCACGATTCGTGTTGGTGGTGCCCACCTTCGCTCTGCAGGTGGACGTTTGCAGAGAAGTATTCTTGGAACTAGAAACGCCTTTAGTGGCAGAAATGTAGTTTAGAACTAAATCCCCGTCTCTTCCCGACCTCCATGATGTGGATGAAAGTGTGGCCGTCTACAGTGCGGCCTTTGCAGATATGTATTGGAATCTGAGTTTCAAAGCGTAAATGTGAGGTCGGGAATCAGTCGCATCTCTGGTCCCTGAGCCTGCTCATGAACCAAATGGGAATTGTTTACTGACCCTTCGAAATATTTTCAAGACAAGTCTTTGGCTCATAATAATAATAATCTTCTAAAGAGGCTTTCTATTTCACCAAACTGCCTATATTTTACAGGTTGGGATTTCAAGGTTTTTGAGGACAGGGACACTCAAATCTTTAGGATAAGTTAGCACATAGTGTAGACCCAGCCGACATAGGTGAGCTTCAGTTACATGCAAAGGACTGTGCTGGCCATAGAGCCCGCAGCTCCTCAGCCCTTCTCTTCGGTAGATTTTCTCTTTGCTAAGACAGGGAGGCAGCACTTGGCAGTGCCCTAAGATTTTAGTCCCTGTGGATTGGAAGTGGAATGTAATCCCTGCTAATACCCTTTTGAATGCGCCACATGAGCCTGGCTGGGTGAGCTACTGTGTTGCAGCTGGAGTTTAAAGCTCCTAGAAGGATCGCTCTTTTTAAGTTTTCTAATATTGTTGGGTGTTTAATAGAAATGTAAAGAAAATGCACTTTATAAGTCAATTCTGAGTGCCTTTTTTATGTTTGATGAAGTATAAATAGCAAAAACTAAGCTTTGATGTAGAGAAAAATATCTGGATGCTTTCATGAATCAGGAGTTTATCGTTGCTTGGAGTGAGTTTGACTTTCTTATTTCTATGAATTTGCTTTCTTTCTTTGTGCCAAACTTGCTGTTTCTTCTCTTCATCCCATCTCTGTTCTAAATTGTTTCCTAAGTTCCCCCATGAGGTCGAAGATGTCTTTGCAAACAAACAAAAAGGAGTTGATTTTGTCATTTCTTAGTTGAAGTATGTGTCAGTCAGAGCTTCTACTCAACCAAGATTGACCCAGTGTGATTTCCAGGCAGACGTAGTGTTTTAGTCTGTGCAGCTTTGTCGTGAGCAAGCAAACCCATAATGTCCATCAGAACTTTGAAGTCATTACCTCTTCAAAGGATTAGAAGAAAGCAGAGAACCAGTGTGCAGTGAGAATTTTGGTTTCTCTGGGGAAAAAAAAATACAAAAAACAACCAAACAAAAAACCAACAACCAACACCCCCCTCCCATCCACAGAAATACCACAGGAATATGTTTTTGTTTTAATCACAGGTGTGGCATGGGGGACTGCTTTAGATTGTCAGCAGCAGCCGATTTGTCTCACGCTCTAGCAGGGGTGTGATTTTGCCAGCTGCAGATGGTTTCTGCAAACATGGCATTTGGAATTCTGGGGACTCTTGAAAGGATATCTACCTGTTAGAACCTGAAGGAAGGCAGGCATGGTTGCCGTGGCTGCTGTGGCTGCTGCTCCTGCTGCTCCTCTTCCTCCTCCCCTCCCTGCTGCTCCTCCTGCTCCTCCTCCTCCTTCTCCTCCTTCTCCTCCTCCTGCTCTTTCTTTCTCCTCCTGCTGCTGATTGCTACTACTAGTTGTTGGTGGTGGTTGTTGCTCTTTGTTACAGTTTGTCTAGTGGTCCTGTGCAAAGAGACCAGAAGAAGAAATTGGATATCCTGACAGCAAAGATTAATGCCCCAATTAGCAAGAAGTCTAATGATATCATCACCCCCTTTCCCCTCTAGCCTTCTTTCTCTCCTACCTATTGTTGGGGAGTTGGGAGGGTGGAATCGGGTGGAAGGAAAAGAAACCCACATAGTAGGAGAAGTCCAGCTACACCAGTGGTTCTTCCCATATTCATTTTCCTGCACATAAAAAAAGAGACCAAAATGAATTGCTCAAAGAGGCAAGGGCGCTTAGTATTTAGAGGTAGGGTTGAGACCCAGATCCCTGACCAAACTACTTAATCATCATGATATGTAGATTTATAAAACTAGTTAATTAGATACTATGTAGTGGCCAAAATAAATAATATGAAATAACAAAAACTGAAATAAGAAAATAAGAAAAAGAAAAACTGCTTCCTAAATACTTGGAAGGAAGATAATAATACTCTTTCCTTTAAAACTGGCTGTAGGTAGACTTATTTAGGTTTAACAAGTAGTCTGTAATTGGAAGAAAAACACAGTACCATAAGCTTGTGCACACTGGGTGTGGTGGTGCATACCTATAATCCCAGCACTCTGGAGGCCAGTGGAAGGCTGCATAGGGAGACTCTGTCTCTAAAATTAAAAATTGAGAGCAACCCCACATACCTTGTAATACTGGAAATTGCTGGGTAAGGATCTTAGATAAATTCCTCCCCTCTCTGAGGCTGTTTATTGCTTTGTAAGATGA
The DNA here is from genome assembly GCF_900095145.1 of Mus pahari. Taxonomy (NCBI): domain Eukaryota; kingdom Metazoa; phylum Chordata; class Mammalia; order Rodentia; family Muridae; genus Mus; species Mus pahari. The sequence continues at coordinate 584,472 of NC_034595.1, forward strand.
AAAACTTGAGCTGGCCTAAGTGATGTCTAACATTCTCAGCACACATCCTGAGCTGTTAGATCCCCGTTTGTGAAGCCCCAGAATGTGTCTTACGGGAAGGGCAGCAGTCACCCGAAGCATGCACTTAAAGCAGTGGTTCTCAGCCTTCCTAATGCATTCCCTCGTGTTGTGGTGACACCACCATAAAATAACTTTCATTGCTACTTCATAACTGTAATTTTGTGACTCTTATGGAGTCAGGATGCACAGGCTGGGAGCCATTAGGTAAGATGATATTCAGATGTTTGAACATTGAGCAAGTAGCTAAGAAGCTAGAGAATTTACCCTAATAATCCACTGTGTTTATTTGGGAAATCTGAATTCATGCTGAGAAAAGTGTTGTGAGAAAGGTAAGACAAGTGATACAATTAGAAATAGTTGAAAAAGAGAAACTTAACAGGAGAAAACCCACAGATGAGAGCCAGACTAATGTCACTGTGGTTAGCCAGTGGACCCCTGTCACCATAGGACACAAGAGGCCTGTGGGATACTCAGTCCATGGTGGACAGCATCAGAAAACATCTGTCTCATCAAACTTTGGGTGGTGTGCGGTGGTGCCCATCTGAGCCCCAGCACTGAGAAGGCAGGCAGAGGCCAGAGACTCTGAAGTTGGAGACCAGCCTGAACATCATAATGAGAGCAAACAACAAAAACTCCACAAATTCTTCAAAATAAGACTTTTTGAGTCATTTTCTAGAATATTAAAGAAAAAGCAATTTTACAGAATATACTTTTGAAATATAGTGAGGATCATTTTAAATCATGTAAATTGTTTAAATTTGTGTTTGGCAATGTAGCTCAATGGTAGAAGGCCCTGGGTTCTGTGTCTGTTACCACACACACGCTTAATTTGGTTTCCTATATTTTTTATGCAGCATTAGTATCATGGGGCTTGGCAGTGAAGTGTGTGGCACAGAGGAAAAGAGAAGGATAATGGATCTGAGAAGCAGTCAGGCTCACCACTCAGGATCTCTAACATGGAACATTCTCTTGGGTTTGTCACTAGACATGTGTCTAGATTGGTGGTGTTCTCAGAAAGAAAGGTCTAGACTGGAAGGAAGGAGCAGGGGGGTTTTATTCTGGCCGTGAGCTAGCTAGAAGGCTTCACCGTGGGCCTCACTTTTCAGTCACATTTTTAAAGATTTATTTTCATTTTATGTGTATGAGTGTTTTACTTGCATAATGTATGTATGTATGCATGCCAAGTGCCTATGGAAGTCAAAAGACCATTGAACTGGAGTTTTAGGCAGGTATGAGTTGTCATGTGGTACTGACCTGGGTTAGGTCCTCTGCAAGAGCAGAGAGTCCTCCTGACCTCTGAGCCATCTCTCCACTCCCAGTTTCTTCTTTTTTAATGCATGTAAGGATGTAGTGCTCATTTGTGTTAGTGCACAAGTGTGCACACAGGCATGCATAGGTGTGGAGGCCAGAGGTCAACACTGGCTGTCTTTACTCAGTCATTCGCTATCTTATTCTTTGAGACAGTCTCACGCTGGTCCTGGAGCATGCTGAGTTTGCTAGACTGGCTGTTCACTGAGTCCCAGGTCTCCACCCTCCTCCTCCATTGGGATAATAGAGGAAGCCACTGTGCCCAGCTTTTTATAGGGCTCTGGAGTTCTGAACTCTGGTGCTCATGTGCAGCAAGCACTTTACCAACTAAGCCACCTCCCAAGCTCCAGATTCATGTTTAAGCTTAATCATTTGAAGGAGGTGATATTAAGGTGCCTTTGTTGTATGACAAACTTTTCCTGGGGAGATGCTACACACATCTCACCCCAGATGGGCTGCACGACAGACCAAAGTACAGCTCTCACCAAAGTCCAGCGTGATGAACCAGTGAGTTTTATTGGGGTTACTTAGCAGGAGATACTGAACAGGAGCATAGAGTACTCACACAGTTGCACACCAAAGCCTACCGGAGCAGTGACAGCTCCCAAAACCTGGAGCACACTGCACAGCTTGCAGGCAGCTCAGTAGCTTGAAGAGCATTCATCCCTTCTTGGTAGCTCAGTTGGTCTCTTCCTCTTCTAGGCAGCTTGGTTATCTGAGAGTCTACTTTTTAGCTTTGCTCATCTGAGAGGGACTTTCAGCTTTTATTGTGTACTGGGGTGGGGGGACTGAGTGAATCTGTTCAGTTTTGGGGACTTCCTTGAAGCTATATTGAATCGTTTACCTTCTTGCTTTAAGGAGCTTCCCTGTAGGATGAAATGCTTCAGTCTTGGAGAAACTGTTACAGAACGGCCTGCTACCATTCTGTGCTATTCCCAGGTCCTTTTTCTATGGTCAGGTCCATGGCCTACACTGTCCTAAGACAGCTCTAGAGAAGTTGCATCTTGCTCCTAGACCATTTGCTGAAGCAGTTAGTGACCACTGCCTACTTGTTAGGAGAGAAATCATGGAGATCCACTGGCTTGCTCACCAAACTTGTCAATTGATACATGTGTTTATTAGGCAAGTAAGAGAATAAAGATGATTCCTGATACTTTGAATTAAAAACAAAACTAGAAATTTCTCCAACTTGTTTTCTGTTTTCAACCAGTATATTTATCCATGGTCATTTCTCATACATAGCACTGAAGTGGAAACTTAAAGGTTCTTTCGAAAGTCAGTTGTATTGGATGCTGTTTTGCTGGGGCAGGCATGTGAAGAAACATTTCACTGAAGCAGACCCAGGAGAAGGATGTTCTGCTAAAGCACGCATGTGAACAAGTTTTCTTCACAGCACACATGTATTGTTCTGCCTTACATTGCATACTTGAGCTCCATTTGTCGAGTCTTCACAGAGAGAAACTCGTCAAAAAACTTCTGATGGTGTACCAAGGCTTCTTGCTGATTGGCACAGTGATGTCAGCTGAGACAGACGCACATGCTGAGGCAAGACCCATGGAAGACATGTGATATTTGGAGAGAGTATAAATAGAACTCGATAGCTGTAGAACACTTGTGAGTCTCATGTCTTCACTTTGCTGAGAAAGGCATAGCTGAGAATTTCTCTTGGTGTCCCTCTGGGTCCCTCCTGTTGACTCCTGTGAACTGAACTATTGATTTCCTGACAGCACAGATAGGATTTGCTCCAAAGAACCATTTCTACTTCCCCTGAATCCTTTTCTACTACCTCTGGTGGGTGGTGAGCCAGAAGGGAGGTTAAAGCATTTAAGAACCATCATTAAAAATAGGTTTTGAAAACTTACTAAAGTTTTATTAAAACTAAAAAAGTTCTATAGCATGCTTGTGCAAACATTTGAGTAGCTGCTTGGATGCATGTGTGGTGCTGAAGTGCATGCAGAGCTAGCTTGATGCTTCTGTTCTGTGTGAGCAAGGAAGAGGGAGAGGAAGTGAAAACGGAGCCTGGTTGTCAGGGTTTCTTCCTCCCCGACAGGCCTTTGCCACTGGCTCAGTGACTATCTCCCATACCCATTCCTAGTTTGCTTTCCTGCTTAGGAGCCTTACTTAGCTCAGGTTGCCCATGCATTGGTCAGGCGGCCCTCAAAAGTGTGGCTCTTTGAGGGTCTGCCCACTCATTTCTCTCTGCCTAGTTTCATGATACCTGGTCTTGTAAGATACTTAAGACTCACAAGGTAAAAGCCTTAAATTTCACTTAAATTCAGTGAAACTCAAATTTGCATCTGCTACAACATTTTTAGAGACTGGAAATAAGGGACAGGCTTGAGGCAGGATACTTAAAACTTTGCCTTTGGACTCTCAAAAGTTGAAATTCCCATAAGTTGTAATGTTGTGTTTGCAATGAATAACTCTCAAGATTTAAAAAACAAACAAATGAAACACTTCAGTTTCAGAGGAAGATGTACCTGAAGAGTGTACTTGCCCTCTGTAAAAATTCTAAACAGATAAACAAAAATGTCATGATAATCAAAGTTTCATGAATTGCAGCATCCTAAAGCACTGTATACTGAAAATTACTATTTTAAAGTGTGCCTCTGTTTTTGATCAATACCTTAAGCAATTGAGATTTGCAACAGAGACTAGAAAAATTGCCATGGGCAAGAACAAGATACATAGGTAAGAAGCCTTTCTGCCTTCTCAGTATTGCAGTATTTAACTATCTCTCAGGTCTTCCCGTGATGGTGGGGTGGGGGAGACACAAACACACCTTAATTTACAGACAGCAGCCATCTGCATTGGCATTTCTTTCTACTCTTCCCAAATATGAGCTTTTTTTTGTAGCTTGGAAAAACAACAACTCTGTGTTCTTATTGTACTTCCAGTATTTGTTGGTTGATTAAATAGATAACTACCAAAAGCTTAGGAAGAGTGCCAGTTTGTGTTGGTGAGTCCCAGCACCCTGCATCGTTTGAGAACAGAGCCGTCTAAGTCTGCAGCATTTGAGCTCTGAAGCAACACTTACTAAGAGTGTGGAAGCCATACAGTAATGCCAGGGCAGTGGCCCTGACCAGTGCCTGCCTATTGTGAACTCTGTGTTAAATGCTCAGAAATAATCTTACTGATACTTTTCAACTGGTGAGAGAGCAGTTGTTTTCTTTAGTTTATGTCTATCAGGGTAACTTGAGGACAGTTTTATTGGCTTCATGATTATTTATGCAGTAGCTCACATACGTTATATTTTATTTTACATGTGAGTAGAAGGAAGAAGGGGTGGATATAGAGTTCTCCTTCATTCGACATAGTATTTCTTGAGCTCTTGTGCACTAGATACTAGAGCATCTGCAGGGAACAGACATAAATCCTGCGGTAAGGAGACAACTACATAATGAGTATTGGGTAGCACACTAAGGTGACAGTAAGGCACAGTAGTGGAAAGAGGTCACCATGCATACTGGCTCTGACTTTGAGTATTGTGGTGGCCAGGGAAGGCATTGCTGAGAATGCCATGTAAGGTATTTACCTGAAGAGAGCAGTATCCACCCTTGGGGCAAGGAGTTTATAGCTGTGGGGCTAGCAAGCACAAAGGTCATGAGGTGGGGCTGTCCCAAGCACGGTCCAGGAAAGCCAGGGATCCCAGGGTGAGTGTGAGGAAAACAGAAGAGTGGAGGCCAGAGAAGTGGGGGTAGCAAAGACAGGGGAAAAAGAAGGTTGTGAATAGAAGAATGGCATGGTGGGATTTGATGTGGAACATCTGCTGTTTAATAGCTGTGGTCCTCCACATCAAATGAAATCAGAATATATAATCTGTTTGCTAGCAGCTTTGCTGTGGAAATAAATACTAAAATATGGACTTTTAAAAAAATAACCTGTATGTTAGAGAGAGAGGGCCAATAGCAGGTATGTGTGTAGCATGTGTGTAGCATGTGTGTAGCATGAGACTTTACCAGAGCAACTTGGAAAGTTACACTTAGTTCAAAGAGTCTCCAGGGAAGAGAATTTGACCATGCAGGTAGACAGGTGGGAAAGGGAAAACAGGGTGTGCTCTCCGGTCCACACAGACGGGCACTGTCATTGAAGCCTCAGCATGTCTGCATGAATGATGCCTAAGTGTCCTAGTAGAAGGGCAGGCAGTGACTGTATGACACCTGCTGGGTCTGGGAAATCTGTGGCCTGAGATCAGGGAGAACCTTGAAAGGNGGGGGGGGGGGGGGCGTGGAATTTAGAGAAGGAAGCCTTGGACCCAGTGTTCCAGTGACAGTTGAGTCCTAAGTGGGGTGTGTAGCTTTCACCACTTCCCTTCCCTTCCCTTCCTAGTATAAAGGCCCTGGTTGGGAAACTGCAGAAAGAGAGGAAGATGAAGAGGGCACCTTTCCTTGACAAGGGTGGAAGACTCCTAGGAGGAAGGGGAAGCAGGCTTGTTTGGGGCAGCCACAGAACTCTCTTCTGATGAGCTTGCAAGATCAAGGAGGCCTGGCCTTTCAAACTGTTTGCATCTGTATTGGTAAAAGTCTTTCTGGTGGCATTGAAATCTCCCTGTCAGAGGTTTCCCCATAAGTAAGGCTATCACACGGATGCACATGCTGTGTGCCATTTCTCTTGGGCAGTTACTTGTGGGGTTGCTGAGTTCTGTGGCAAGTGCATACTTCCCTCCTGAGAAATTGCTAAACTATTTTCAGAGAATTGTTTTGAACATCCACCAAAAATGCATGTGAGTTCTGGTTACAAAGTTCTAAGCATTTTGTGTGTCAGTTCTTAAAGAGTGTGTGTGGTGTATGTAGATGTGATTATCTGTATATGTGTGTATATTTGAGGTATGCATGCTTGTGTGGGTGTGCTCACCTGTGTGTGTATGTGTGTTGGAGGCCAGGGCTTGATGTTGGGTGTTTACTCTAGTGCTCTACACACACACACACCACACACACTACATACTTTTTTGAAACAGAGTCTCACTGAGTTTGCTGTTCTTTTTGTACACTGTCTGTTCCCTCTAGTGATGGTGTTGCAAATATCTATTGTCTTAGCTTTTCATGTGGATGATAGGAATCCAAATTCTTGTCTTCATGTCTTTTTAGGAAGCTGTCTTAGTTAGGGTTTTACTGCTGTGAGCAGACACCATGACCAAGGCAACTCTTATAAGGACAACATTTAGTTGAGGATGGCTTACAGGTTCAGAGGTTCAGGAGCATGGCAACATCCACACAGGCATGGCGCAGGCAGAACTAAGAGTTCTACCCCTGTATCTGAAGGCGAATAGGCTGCACATCCTAATAGTGCCACTCCCTGAGCCAAGCACATACAAACCATCGAATCAGCATGTTACCCACTGAGTCTTCTCTCCAGTCCATCAAGTAATTGTTGGGGCGGGGTATGTGCATGTGTGCAGGCATCCATATGTTGTGCACACTTGGAGGAGGCAGAAGGCAGCTCTGAGTGTTGGTACTCATCTTCCACTTTGCTTGAGACAAGCTCTCTGATTTTTTTTTCTGCTGAATATGCCAAGCTAGCTGGCTGGGAACTCACAAGACAAGCATCCTTCTATCTTTACCTCCTGTTTGACATAGGACAGCTAGTGTTACAGGCCTTTTGAAGATCCTGGAGGTTTGAACTAAGGTCTTCACATGACAAGTGTTTGGTTTTGGTTTTGGCTCTGTCTGCCATTTAAACTTTATTATTGATTTTGTTGTCTCTATGTTGGGAAGGTTTAGAGGAAGGAAGGGAAAAGAGGAATGATGTAATTATAACCTTAGAAAAGAAATGGTTTTTACAGAGTGTTTTTAATGTGCATCTCTACTGAAGTATGTTATCAAGTTGTTTGCATATTTCAAATGATTCTTCATTGAGTTTTGAGTCTTTAGATAAAGTATCAGCTCACTTTTCTGTTTGTTTGTATTGTTTTGTTTTTGATACAGGTTCTTTATATGAAGCCCTGGGTGTTCTGGAACTCACTATGTAGACTAGACTACTCACGAACTGACAGAGGTTCTCTTGCTTCTACCTCCTGAGCACTGGGATCAAAGGTGTGGGCCACCACATCCAGCTGAGTGCCAGCTTGTCACTGGCTGCATTAAGAAAATATTTTCTTTTAGCCTGACATTACCTTTTAGAAGAGCAGAAATTTACGTTTTTAATGTAGTTCAATTTGTCAATTTATTCTACAGTCAAAAATAATAATCTTAGCATAACCCAGGGTCACAGATTTACTCTGGTGGCGTTTGCCTTGTTCTGTTTTGTTTTCTGAATGTTTTACAACTTTTTCATTTCAGATCTAAATAATCTATTTCAAGTTAGTTTTCTCATGTGGTATGAGTGTCCTCTTTTGTTTGAAAGGATGTTTAGTTTTCTCCATTGAATTTCCCTAACACCTTTGTTGAAGAACACTTGGCATGTGTGGATTATATATTCTTGTGACAGCCTCAGGAGGTCATGTTGTGCAGAGGAAGGTATGTAAGGAAGACATAGGTGTGCATTTGCTGTGTGAGCTTAAGAAGCAAACACAATTGTAAGACCCACCCCAGGAGCTGATTTTTTTTTTAATGGTCAAATGAGGAAATTACTATTGAGTTTTATTCTTCTGTTTTCTAAGGCAGACAAAGGGAAAGGCTGCTTATGTAGAACTCTATCTATCCAATGTGGTAACCACATTTAAATCAAATATTTACTTCCTCAGTCATCCTAGTACATTTTGGATGTATAAAGCCACATGTGGCTAGTAGCTCTCATGTGGACAGCACATACATAAAATGTTCTCCTCAGTGGAATGTGGTGGCACAGGCCCTTAATCTCAGCTCTGAGGAGTCTAAGGCAGGCAGACCACAAGTTCAGGTATACCATGGACTATATGGTGAGTTCCAGAATAGCCTGGGATACATGATTGAAACTCTACCTTTTAAAAAAGTTATTATTATTCATTACTTTTAGTTTTTACAGTCCAGTCTTTATCGCTCTCCCTGTCCACCCTCCAACAGTTCCTCATCCCATTCCTCCTTCCCCCTGTCTCCGAGAGGATGTTCCCAAGCCCCCAACTTCACCTCCCTGCCAGGCCTCCCCACTCCCCGAGGCCTCAAGTCTCTCCAGGGTTAGGTCTGTCTTCTCTCACTGAGGCCAGACCAGGCAGTCCTCTGCTGTATATGATCAGGGGCCTCAGACCAGCTCTTGTTTGCTGCCTGGTTGGTAGCTCAGTCTCTGAGAGATCTTTGGGGTCCAGGTCAGTTGAGACTGCTGGTCTTCCTATGGGGTCACCCTCCTCTCTTCAGCTTATTTTAGGCTTTCCCTAATTCAACCACAGGGGCCCCCACCTTCAGTCTATTAGTTGGGTGTAAGTATCTGTGTCTGTCCCAGTCAGCTGCTTGTTGGGCCTCTCAGAGGGCAGCCATGCCAGGCTCCTGTCTGTAAGCCCAGCATAGCATCAGTACTAGTGTCAGTCCTTGGAGCCTCCCCTTAAGATGGATCCCAAGTTGAGCCTGTCACTGAACCTCCTTTCCCTCAGGCTCCTTCCTGCAGATCTTTTAGATAGGAATAATTCTGGATCAGAGCTTTTTACTGTGGGGTGGCTTCATGCTTGGACCTGACCTGGAGTGAATGCTTTTCCTTGATCACAGATCTGTCCCAAGTCTGTTTCTCTTATTAGTGTAATTTATGAAAGCTCATTGTATTTCTTCTTATGCAGCCTTTTCTTTACTATTCTGTGAGAAGGAGGCACATTCTATTCTTGGTTCTAACTTTATCGCCTCTTTCTGGCAAAACAACTAAAACTATCTCCTTAAACATTTTTTTTTCTAAAATCATTTGAATCAAATTAGGAATTCTGTAAGGCCTTTAGTTCATCTAAACAGCATTAATTCATGAAAGCTCATCTTCATGTTAATCTGCAGGAAATTTATACCATAGAGTAGGCTATTACCCAGATGTAATCACACCCAGTTATAGGCAGTGAGGGTCTCCTGGTGCCCACTCACACCACAGCAAATAAATGAGGAGCATGGTAATGGCAAACATGAGAAAGCACATCAATAGCAAGAAGCAATCCTGGGACAAAGTCTCTGGGGCCATAACTGGAAGCTGAACAAGACAGTGGGGCTGACTCCGGGAGCTCACTTGCCCACTGCAGCTCTTCCTGTGTGGCGTCTACTATGCATAGGTGTTTTTATATAGCTAGTCAATAGTATGGCTCCTTATGACCTTTATAGACATCCTTACTGTGATTTCATCCTCTCCCCCTTCTCTAGCTCATTCCCTCTCTTAGAGTTCCCCATTCCCCCATCCCCCCCATCACTTGCACCATGCTATGCTAATGCTCCACTAATCACCTTCCCGGGCAGTGGCCCCTTCTTACTTTCCTGGTTTCTGCAGTTGTTCCTGGATATGTACTCAGAGCTGATGATGTGGAGCTGGCAGTCTCAGATGAAAGAATGTTTGCTGTTTGTTGTTCTGCGTCTGGATTGCCTCCCTCAATGTGAACTTTTCCAGTTCTGACCATTTATTCCCCTGCAGAGGTCAGGGTTTTAGTTTTCTTTACAGCTGAATATTATTCCATTGTATGTATATGTACAACATTTTCATCATCTGTTCGTTGGTTGAAAGACATTTAAGTTGTTTCCATTTCCTGGCTATCATGAATCAAGTGGCAGTGAACACGGCTGTTCCAGTACCTGTGGCGTAGGATCTCAAGTCCTTTGGGCACATCCAGGGGGTAGTATGGCTGGGTATGGCAGATTTGCTTTAGTTCTCTAAGAGTTCTCCAGAGTGGCTGAACCAGTTCGTAGCCCCACCAATAGTAAGAGAAGACTCCCTTTCCCCAAGTCCTTTCAGCATTTGTTCCTGGCTGCTTTGTTGTCCATGGCCATTCTCACTGGGGTGAGATGGAATCTCCAAAGTTGTTTTGATTAACTCTCTCTTGTTGCAATAGTGGACTTTTCTGAGATAATTCTTAGCCATTTTTATTTCTCCTTTTGAGAACTTCCTGTTTAAATCCCAAACCCGTTTTTTTTGTTTTGTTTTGTTTTGTTTTTTTTAAATGGGTTATTTGTTTTTTAGACTCTTTTTAAAAAGTTCTTTATCTATCCTGGATGTGAATCTTCTGTGAGACTTATAGCTGGCAGATTCCCTCCACCCAATTGATTGTGGTTTTAGCCATGCAGCTCTTTACTTTTATGAAGTCACACTCATCAATTGTTGGTCCCAATTCTTGGGCAAAGGGGTCTGTTCACCCAGTCCTTTCTTATACCTGTGTCTTGTTCAAGCTATGTAGACTTTCTTGTAGTAGTTTCAGGGTTTTAGGCTTCAATCCATGTGGATTTATTTATTTATTTATTTATTCATTCATTCATTTATATGAGTACACTGTAGCTATCTTCAGACACACCACAAGAGGGCATCAGATCCCATTACAGATGATTGTGAGCTACATGTGGTTGCTGGGAATTGAACTCAGGACCTCTGGAAGAGCAGTCAGTGCTCTTAACTGCTGAGTCATCTCTCCAGCCTCTGGACCTAATTTCTTTCTTCTACATTTGGACATCCAGTCTTCCCAGCACCATTTGTTGGATATGCTGTCGTGGTACAGTGTATTCTTTGGACATGTTAGTTGAATATTAGACGGCTGTAGTTATGTGTGCTCACATTTGGGCCTTCAATTTTGTTACTGCTTGTACCAGTCATGACACTTGAACATTCCGTTGATTCTCTTTTAATCTAGGGTACATCCCTCCTTTCCTCCCCTCTCCCTCCCTTTCGTGTCAGCCTCTTGTAGTTCTTTTTCCCATGCCTGTCTCTTGCATGCCTACCTTCTACGGAAATCCACCTTTAGCCTTGTTTTTTTCTACCTGGATGCTGAAGACTAGTGACTCTCCCACTAGCCTCTAATCTGCGTTCTTAGTGAATGTATCTATGTGACTGGCCTGTGGACATCCAGCCTCTACCTGCCTGGAACAGATACAACCTCCCCCTCTCTTGTAAACCTGCCTCTAACCCATGACTATGAGTGGTTACTACCCAGAATGCCTTAGCAAGACATTAGGAGCCCTCATCACTTGTGGTTTCTGCATCTGACTACTTTAAGCTTGCTTTTTTATTTTTCATTTATTTTCGGGTTCTCCACATTTCCAAGCATTCTCACATCTGTGAAAGTCCTTCCAATTTAGCTTTCTCATGGCTTCTGGGTAGTACACTGACCTCTCTAGCTTCAGAGCTGGACACTTTGTTTCCCTCATTTGTGATCTCCCTTCAGTGGTGCATTACTTTTGACAGATGAAGTCATTAGCATACTGTGGTCATCTCAAAGTCTGTCAGTCCTGTCGGTCACACAGCCCCCTAAAGTTCTCAGAGCACCTCCAACCCCCATGCCCTTCTCCCCACCTCTGCCTTTGAATTCTTCCTAGCCCCACAGCCCCATCTTCTTCCTATTGTGTCCACCAGAGATCCACACAGGCTCTTCCTGCACCTTTCTGACTTCCCTGACATTCCCGTGGTAATCCCTACTTTGATGTCAGGGTAGATAGTCCCTTGCATTGTTATCCCACAGGAGACCTTCAGCACTCATTTGTGGCATAATCTAAAAAGCTTCAGCTCTGAAATATATTCACATTCACAGGCTGATGAGCCATAATAACGGCCTTCTTTTGTGTTTTATAGGCAAAGATGCTGGAGGCAGATCTGGTTTCAAAGATGCTAAGGGCTGTCCTGCAGTCTCATAAGAACGGGATCGTATTACCCCGGCTCCAAGGAGAGTACAGATCTTTGACTGGAGACTGGATCCCCTTCAAGCAGCTGGGCTACCCTACTCTGGAAGCCTACCTGAGAAGCGTGCCAGCAGTTGTCAGGATAGAAGCTAGTAGATCTGGAGAGGTAAGATGGCATCTGGCCTGTTAGAATTCTGACACTGAGTCAGAGTCACCTGCCTGGTGCTTGTGATCTCATTCCTCTGGTATAAGAAAAGTACGCACTGAGTAGCTTAGATCCACAGTGACAGCACATCCAAGGTACAGCCTACATGTACCTTGTAATGTCTCATGTAATATATGCCTCAGAGTATTTGGGATATTTACCTAATGCCAGTGTCTGTGTATGTGGGATACAAGGGGGGTTGGTAGAGAAAAAAGGGGAGCAGGATCAAGAGAACAGTTGGAGGACAAGCTCATTTGTAAGAACGTGTGTAAGGGAAGACGCAGTTAATTACATGTGGGTGTCAGTCATAAGCATGTGTTGGCACCCCACAGCCAGCCTCAGTGTGTGAGCCTGGAGCTTAGCTTTCTGAGCACTCGCTGTTTTTCCTGGGTAAGTGGCAGAAGGATGTACCACCTGCAAGTGTGCACGTGCATGTGCCTCTGAGCTGGTGCACATGCATGTGCCTCTGAGCCGGTATGTGCAGGGCACAGGATGCCTTTGACTAGGTTGCTCATCCCCCAGTACCTACTTTACTGTAAGTGCTTACTAAGTTTCTGCTTAAAGAATAAATGAAACTCTCAACTTGGAGAGAGAGTACTGGACCACGCATGATTCCTTCTGTGTTAAATATAATTTTAGTTCTGGATGGGAGAGAGGTACTAGGAGTTGTGTACACTGTGCTCTGGGGTGCGTTGGCTCACTGGGACCCAATCCTTACAAACTGGCTCTCTGAATGTCATGCTCTCACTCTGCTGCTCACAGATCATTTGCTATGCGGTAGCCTGCACAGAAACTGCAAGGATCGCTCAGCTTGTGGCTCGTCAGAGGACCTCTAAAAGGAAAATGGGGCGACAAATTAACTGTCAGATGAGAGTGAAGAAAACCATGCCGTTCTTTCTAGAAGGTAAGCCTGTTCCTGAATAGATTATCGTAAGAACTTATGGAATATTTCCCATGTTCCTGATAAACTGTTCATTGAGTACTTACTGATATCCACATGTCAGGAGAAAATTCCTGCAACTGGGATTTCCATTGAAATGATGAAGATGAATGTGACATACAAAATCCAGTGGTGACAGTGCACAATAATGCAACTGATGGTGACTGGCGACAGCTAGGTGCAGTCTTACCATCTTAGGTTATTTGTCAAGAATCCTCATCCAGAATGTTGGCTGAACCAGGAACCTGTGATAGGCTGTTGTACTTAGCAGATTATGTCTTTTGGTTAAGACAGTTATTTTTCAGAGAAATATGAATTACATGGCCTGACAGCATGATAAACAACTGTATTTCCTGAATGCCTATCTCTAGGAAGTTATAGTAAATTCTAAAATGAGATTCTCAAGCAGTGGTGTGGCAGTGATATGCAGTGTTAGGTGATTCATGGCAGAAGCATTTTAGCCAAGGTAGCCATCACTGTGAATGGAGATGGGAGACTTGGGTGCAGGCAGAATGTGTGCACTGAGAAAGCAGGAGGGTCCTGCTGGCTTCACACCAAGTGGTGGTGGCTTGGAAAGTGCTCACACAGTAGTGAGCAGAGGGAAGCACTGGCTAATGAGGCAGGCAAGACCCATCCACAGAACTCCCCCATCTCTAGTGTCCCCTACTCACCCCTCCTTGTGTTCTTTCGATTGTTCTGGGAAATATGACCGACAGAAACATCTGGAGCAACATAATGAAACTACAGTCTGAGGAGGCCAGCTGATTGTGTTGTATCTGCCTAATTTATAGGGAAACCAAAGGCAACTCTCAGACAACCAGGATTTGCCTCAGATTATTCCATCAGCAGGAAACCTAATTCAGCGCTGTTAAGAGACAGAGAAAGCGCCTTGGGAGTTAAGGCTGATATGGACATGCCACCGTACCCAGACGCTCCAGTGCAGAGGCATGCAAGCATGTCTGCCAACAGCAGGTACCCTGGGCTTCATCTGGCTTAAAGGAGCAGTGTGGAGAGCTGGGGTAACCGCTATTAGAAGTGTGTGTTCATAGGAGAAGCATGCTACCTGCGTCACATGCATAACTGCGTCACATGCATAACTGTTAGTCCTTTTACTGCCTGGTGGCATCCTGAGTGACCCCCGTACTGTTTCCTCTTGCTGTTGCGATCTCTCCTTGTCCAGTCGGCTGTACACACTCTTAATAAGTTCTTCTAAGATGTTATTTTATGTAATTTTCAAATTTTTCTACAAAATTGTTCTTAAAGTTAATAGTTTCAGGTAAAATCTCATTTAGCTGTATATTCATTCACCTTTGCTCTGGTAATTGCCACAGTCAGGCAGTAGCATTTGATCTTGGTGCACTGGCACTCCTAGCCTCTGCTTGGGTGTGGCCACGCCTGTGCAGCCAACTGTAAGCTCATTGTTTTATATTGTGCGGGTGATTCCGCACTTGTCCAGTGAAAGCATGCAGGAAGCTGATCAAACAAATTCTTTCTATTTCTAAATGTTACAGCTCTAAGAAGTCACCCAGAGGTCAGTAAGCTACAGTCCAAAAACTCACTGTTTGCTTTTGTAAATTAGTTTTATAGGAGCATGGCCACACTCTGTTCATGTGTGGCCTGTGTTGTTTTGTACTGTAGTGGCAGAGTTGAATGGTTGTGCAGAGCCTGAAGTCTGTCCTGTTGACTTCCTGACAGGAAACATGCGCTGAGCCCTGATAGAGATAAATCAGTATCCATCTCCCTTCCAAGTTGAAAGTTGTGCCTTTTTGTAAATTTGTGACATCATATTCCTTTAAAGCTGTGTCTGTTTGGGGGTAAAGATGAGTTTTTCCTCAGAAGCTTTCCATCCAGATACTAAATAGTTAGGAAAAATTAATTTAAAAATAGCTTGACAGAAAGTTATGCTTTGGTATTTTTTGTTGAGCACTTATATAGCTCAGTGCAGAGGTGGGTGTGGGATGCCAGCAATGGCATGTGCTGAAATCCATTATTAATAGTTGACAAACAGATTGCTTCTTTTAGAATTAAAATACCATTAGGGGGCTGGAGAGATGGCTCAGTGGTTAAGAGCACCGACTACTCTTCCGAAGGTCCTGAGTTCAAATATCAGCAACCACATGGTGGCTCACAACCATCCGTAATGAGATCTGATGCATCTGAAGACAGCTACAGTGTAATTAAATATAATAATAAATAAATGTAAAATAAAATAAAATAAAATACCATTAGGAAATATGCTTCATTTGAAACAGTTTAGTTCTTAAATCTTTTGTGCTGCTCAAAATTGTGACTGCTTCCCCTAATGAGAAAAATATGGTCACTATTTCCTTTGATCATGGTTCATTCAGCAAGTCTTACAACACTCACTTTCCCATGCTAGTACTAAACATTACTCAAGAGCCTGGGCCACTACTGAAGGAAAAATACACACACACACACAGCAAGCAAGACAGAGAGAGAGGGGTGGGAGGGAGGGAGGGAGGGAGGGAAGGAAGGAAGGAAGAAAGAGTGAGAATGTGAGAATGTGGGGAGTTGATGTGGGGTACATGTGGAGGAGCATGTGGATGTGTGTTGGGGTGTGGGGTGCATGCCTATGTATATGGATGTGTGTGGGTGTGGTTTGTTAATACTTATATCTGGAAACATCTTCCTGTGTGAGTCCAATAGTTGGTAGTAAATTATGTTGGAAAGGCTATGAGGTAGGCAGGTTTCTGTGTCTCTCTTCTCTCTCCATATGGTTACCTGAGCAGCCTGTCTGCTGACTTCGAGACCTCACTTTCACTGTGGCCAAGCTAAAGCTAGTGTTTGTGCAGCCTGTGCCCCTGCTCTCCAGCACCTGGCTTATGGTTGGGACTGCAGCGGTCCCACTCTGTGATGCAGCTAATCTTGTGCGTGTGGCTATGTTCCAAAACAGTCCTCATTTTAAGTGCTTATTCTTCATGTGCTTTCAGTTATTTATCCCTTTAAAGATGATTAGTTGAAACTCTGACTCCAGGTTCTAAAAAAGACTTTCAAAAACCTACTTTAAATTTAGCTTTTGACATACTTTTCTCTGAGTAAATATGAAATATGATCCCAAATTTGTTGTTGGGATATTTTCTTAAGTTATTTTGTTGGTCAGTGACATGGGGACTTTAAATGAAAAGTAGTGTTTAAAACTTGCTGTTTTCACACCTTAGGTTCAGTCCAAAGTCATCCTCGCCAGCATCTTTCCAGACACACATCTCAAGGACCTGCCCTAAGGAAGTGAATGGTATGTTTTCCAGATGTGCATGAGTCTTGGGCCCCAACAGAAATAATCTAATGGTGGCTTTTGACATGCACTCTCACCTTCTGCATGAGATTTATCTCCCTCACTCCATTTCTAACTGTAAGCTCATGGATTGAAGTGATCTTGAGAGAAAATAATGCTTCCAGTGATAACGTCAGTGTGAATGGAGGCCTCCATCACACCAGACCCACTCTGCTCCATGGCCACGTGTCCCTGGAGTTACCTGTTTACCTCACCCACTCCCTAATTAGAGGGTGAACCCTCAAGATTTGACACGCAGAGGCCTTACTTTAAGGAAACTCCCTGCTCTGTTTCAAGGTCTAAATGTGGGGCTTAAATTCATAAGAGAGACTCGAGTTGCTATACTAGTAAAAGTTGCCACTAGGAACTGTGAGGTGTGGGGCCTGGAGAAATAACGTACAAGTTAAGAGTACTGGCTTCTCTTCCAAAGGATCTAGGTTTGATTCCCAAAGCCAACGTGGTTTCTGTCCCAGAATATCTGACACCCTCTTCTTACTTCTGCAGGCACTGCATATATGTGGAGGTGCACAGACATACATGCAGTCAAAACAGCCATGCACATAAAATTAAAAAAAATAAAGATTAAAATTATTTTAAATGGTGAGGTGACAGCTGGGTGTAAGTAATTATTGGTTATAAAATGAAAAGGGCCATTAAGAAACAATAAGAGACAATAGGCTAGTAAATGAAGCCAAGGGAGCTGCGGTTAGACGCGCACCGCTCCTGGACTTGCCTTGTGCAAGCAGCGTGTGACTCCACTGAGTACTCTCAAAAAGAGCAGCTTTCCGGAGGGCTGGCTCTGCTCCGTGAAATGACTAGGCAGGATTTGTTGCTTGCATTATGTCTCTTACTGAGTACAGATTCCTTTTACACAGGAGTATTCTTACAGTATTGACTATGAAAATGAGTAGTATGATTTTTGTATATAAGAACTATTTTTACATATGAATTTTCTAAATCATGACTACTCAGTGAAGTTGTATGCCTCTTTAGGTGTTTAAAATAGAAAAAGTTGGGCTGGTGAGATGGCTCAGTGGGTAAGAGCACCCGACTGCTCTTCTGAAGGTCCGGAGTTCAAATCCCAGCAACCACATGGTGGCTCATAACCATCTGTAACAAGATCTGACGCCCTCTTCTGGAGTGTCTGAAGACAGCTACAGTGTACTTACATATCATAAATAAATAAAATCTTTAAAAAAAATAAAATAAAATAGAAAAAGTTATTTCCTTAATAGGAAACGGTTATGGGTATCCTGGACCCTTCTCCTCTCTGTGCCAGACTAAGGGTGGCAGAGGCACATCATTGTGTCTTCTAGTGAGAAGAGAGGAGTAGTCTCTAAGGATCCTCAAGGAAAGCTCTTTTTGGTACCTGGTATCCTTAGAGATCAGTGTCCCCAGACTAGGCTATATATCTCTTATTAGTTAATGAAGAAGAAAATAAAAATGACTGTACTTAGCAGAAAAGGTATCTGATTAAATTGTAAATAAATTTTTCATGTAGGTGTTAGATTTTAATACGATGATATATATCCCGATAGAATTCTATATAGGTTTGGCATTATTTCCATAGTTAAAATACCAAAACGGTCACAGTAACACACAGATTTCTCTTGATTAGTATGTAAACTCAGGCACTCTGAATTTAAATAAAAAAATAAACAGGAGTGAAAGAAGCCAGCTAAAACTTTATGAAAGATAAATATTGAAGAAGTAGAAGCCAGACCTGTGGTTGATGTCCATAAACTAGCTGGAATCATTTTTTGTAGACTTCAGGCTCCTGTGGGTTGTTAAATTGTTTTTCTTAGTTAAAGAGAAAGTTCATCATAGTCGGAAACCCTGGACATTTTTATCTTTTATGAAAGCACTCTTCCTACTAAGGCATTAGTTTTGTGCCTTATGGATTATAGCTTCAGTTGAGCACTACACATATATTATCTAAAATATTGTCTCCCTTAGTTGCCATTAAATAATAAAACATTATTTTTTACTCAGAAAGATTGTCATAATGTTCAAAGTAAACTATAAAGTATCCTTGCAAAATGAAGGGACACTCATTGTGAAGGCGTCTTGGCTCTGCTGCTAGACTTCAGGGATAGTAGGTGAGGCGGTCCTCAGAGCCGCTCAGCCTAGTCCACAGGCTTCCAATTCCAGGATCCCAGAGTCCACAGCATAGCAGAGTCAGAGACACAAATGCTAGGTAATGGAATAATCTATTAATTCTATCATTCTTTTAATTTAAAGATAATTTAAATCAGACTGTTGAGAAACCAAATATCACGCCTCCTGCCTCTTACACTAATAAGATGGATGAGGTTCAAAACCGCATAAAGGAAATATTAGACAAGCATAACAATGGCATTTGGATATCTAAGCTTCCACATTTTTACAAAGAGTTATATAAAGAAGACCTTAACCAAGGAGTTTTACAGCAGTTTGAACACTGGCCTCACATTTGCACGGTACGTGTTTCCTTCTTCTTCCCCTCTATGCCCCCTCCCTGCCCAGCTTGCAGGTTCCAAGTTAGTAGTCACAGGAGCAGAGTGCTTCCCATGTGCTTCTGACTGACTGTCTCTAAGATTAACATACGTGGCTTCTTACTCCTACAAAGCAAACGGCAAGGTTGGAAGTGCTACTACCTATTCTGTCTGAGTTTTAAGATGCATTTAATATTTGGTAATATGTACTGTGTACCGTTTTGTGTTGATTGAACTTCTGCCAATAAAAATCGGCTGTTCTGCCATTTTAGTTTATTGGTCACAGTTTGTCTTAGTCCTAGTTTGTATATGCTTATTCTTGAGCATTTTTCAAGACTTTTCAGCTGAAACAAATTTATTTCATTTGTGCTAATTGTTTTTACATGGAACTTGATTTGTTCTGGAACTGATACTATAGTCATATAGTCATATTTGAGACCTGTGCAGGTTGTCCTCATGATAGAAGCTTTAGATTGGAAGTACTTTGTAGTCACCCCTGCTCAGAGTTCATGATTATAAGATGGTGGATCAGAATAGTTTGTTAGAAGTTTTAGTCCAGCCAGAGATAGAGACAGCTGGATTCTTATACCCAAGTACTTTCTAGATGTTTCTTAATTATCAGAATAGAATCTATTTAAGATGTAGCTGTCGTAAATGACAGCATTAACCCCGCTGGTGTTTCTGCACTTGTAGAATCAGTCTCCTGGAGTATGTGTGCTTTGAATGAGGGCGTTCTTTATCATATGTTTGGTTTCTATACCTATTGGGCAAAAGGACAGGCAGTCTCATCTTCTGGGCTCCTGGCCTAAGAAAAGCATGCGTTTTGGCACTATTTCCCCATAGGCTGCAGTTCCCTCTGAGTCTCATGCTCAGTTCCAGGCAGAAGTCATCCTCCTACACATCCATTCACGGGGCACTGCTCCTGCTCATCACTGCTCTGAGCGCTGAAAGCATAGGAGATGAAGTCTAGTAAGGTAAAGAGCTATGAGAAAAAAGGGTTAGGGCAGTGTGGCCAGTGTTAGAATACTCTGTATGAAGTAGGCAAACAAGAACTGTCAAACTCTGGAGACACTGCTCTGTTTCCCTGTAAGTGCAGAATAACAAATGTGCTGGAAAATGTTGTCTATAGCATTTAAAGTGTAAAACTTGTTCCTAAGATGGGAATTCTGTTTCCCTTTATTTGGGGAAGATTCCCTCCTGGATACAGTATGTTGACATTCCCTCTGCTACCTTACTTCTTCTTCTTCTTCTTTTTTTTTTTCTTTAAAGATTTATTTATTATATGTAAGTACACTGTAGCTACGTAGCCATCTTCAGACAGTCCAGAAGAGGGCATCAGATCTTGTTATGGATGGTTGTGAGCCACTATGTGGTTGCTGGGATCTGAACTCAGGACCTTTGGAAGAGCAGTCGGTGCTCTTAACCACTGAGCCATCTCTCCAGCCCCGCCACCTTACTTCTAAGGAGCTTGTTAGGAGTTTGTTGACCTGAGTTTCAGCTCATATTGGATGTATACCATCCCTTGATTTTAAAATTCCATTGACAATTGCAAACTTTAGAGTTTTAATGGCCCTGGAGCTTTTTATGATCACGATACAAAGATAACTTGCTGCTAGGTTTGGATAAGGAATTCTTTAGGACCTAAGTTTAAAGAATAAACAGTGTGTTGTGGTTTTTGTTGCTTTATACTTCATGATAATTACTAGTATTTGTGTAGCTCAACTTATTACTTCTAGAGGAATTTTCATCTTTGCTGTTCTGGATGGCTATAGAGTCCCAGAGTACTTTACTGACAAGAGTTATCTATTCTGTTGATAGTAGAATGTTACCTAAAATGGATGGTTTTCTCTTAAATTTTAGGTA
The DNA here is from genome assembly GCF_900095145.1 of Mus pahari. Taxonomy (NCBI): domain Eukaryota; kingdom Metazoa; phylum Chordata; class Mammalia; order Rodentia; family Muridae; genus Mus; species Mus pahari. The sequence goes on from NC_034595.1 coordinate 605,305, forward strand.
CTGGAGCAACCACCTTTTTTGTTACACTTTTAGCACTTCACTCCATCTACACCTCATGATTGTTCATGCCCAGTCAGGAATGCTGAGCATGAAGCAGAACCACAGAAGTCACTCCTTACCAGTGTCCCTCTTGGCTTTGGGTAGGCCCATCTAGACTGATGAGGACTGTCAGTGTGAGTTGCTGCCAGGAGGCAGCGTGCCGAGGGTACCACAAACCGCCAGTCCTTTGGGTGTCTGGTGAAAGTTTCCATACCTATTTTCTGACTTCTGAGGATCCTTAATAGTTTGAGTTTTTCCTTGGTCATTTCTCCCTGGCTTTAAACAGCTGCGCCATGGTTACTGCCCCTTCTTCCCTGTGTTCTCACCTCCATGAAGAGAAACTCACTGACAGCATGCCTGGGCTGTATTAGCACAGCCAGCATCAGGCCGCTGAGAGGGTAGCACAGAGAGTGTGGATTAGAAATGGGCCCTTGTTCTGTGGCCTGTCACAACAGAAGAAGAAATCGAAGCATATTATATTTGTTTTTTAAAAAATTTCTCCAACTCTATATTCTATATGAAAGCAATTAAAAATCAAGTCATAAAAATTCAAATATCCTGTAGTCCTACCATCCAAAGACATGTGCTTGTAGGACTCTCCCTTTGCCTATCAGAAGGGCAGCTTCAGCTTCAGGGAGCAAATAGCAGCTGTGAAGCTCCAGATCAAGGGTGTGCAGTAAGCCATGTCACAGAATGCTAGATGACACTGTGAGGTTTTATTCGTAGATAGGATATTGTCATCATTTTGTAGCCCAGGTTAGCCTTGAGCTCACAGTAGTCCTTCTGTCTCAGATCCTTGAGTGCTAGGATATAACTCTGACACTGGGCTGCATGACATTTAACCTTTTGGATCACTCAGACAGCAGAGGGTGTGCTAGAAAACTGGGGAGACTGTCAGTCACAATGATGGCTAAGTTCATAGTTTTCGGCAGGTGTGAGAGAAATAGAAATGGTGGGGAACCTTGTCTTATCTGTGGAGAGTCCCTGCTAGGGTCTAGTAGAAGGGTAGTGACTGTTTCTGGCTGCGATAGAAAGGATGCCCTCTTTAACAGGTGGACTTGACTGGGAGTTAGAAAGAAATACTTGTGTGACAGGGCTCAGTGGTTAAGAGCACTGACTGCTCTTCCAGAGATCCTGAGTTAAATTCCCAGCAACCACGTGGTGGCTCACAACCATCTGTAATGGGATCTGATCCCCTCTTCTGGTGTATCTGAAGATAGTGACAGTGTACTCACATACATAAAATAATAGAAACAACTGTGTGCCAGCCGCTGACCTAGGTGCTAAGGATAAAACAGAAAACAAGACAGGCATGGTCTCACCCTTGTGTAAAGAAACTCATATAGAACAACTGCTGCTACGCCTCCAACTGTGCTGAGGGCCTTGCAGGTAGGGGTTAAACAGGGCACCTTTGGGGCAGTAAGTGGTTGTTAAATGGGAAGTTAACAGTGCATGATATAGACCAGAGGAGCAGCTCCTGCCCAGGTCAGGGACAAGAGATGCTGCATGTTTAGGAAATCTCAGGAGTGAAGGGCTCAGAAGGAAGCTAGCGACATAAAGAGTCACCACTAGGTGGACATGCTGTGTCCCTGCTCTGAGGTCCCCACAATCCTGGCCTCTGACTGACTTGCAGATCTTGCAGCGGGGACTGTTGAGTAGTGGATTGGACTGAAGCCTGCTGTGAGACGTGGGTGGAGAGAAAAGCCTCTACATCCCTGTGTCAGCCAGCATGTCTGTCTCAGGGTCCTGCCCAAAGCTGATGGAGAGCACAGAGCCTAAGCTTTTGGTCAGATGCACTTAGCTGAGGGGAGTTTCTGCCCACAGCCACAAGATCTGCTGAAAGACAGCTATGGAACCACCAGAGAAGTAGTCCATGCTTGTGGCACGGCAGGCCTTTGTTATTGAAAGTGATACATTATGAATGGCAATATAATATTGCTGTATGTAAGATGCTCTGAGTATTTGGAAATGCCTGATGTCACTAATTATTAATAGTTCCCACAAAGATGATTTGCTGTTACACGAGTTTCTGTTGGGTATCATTTTGTAACCCATAGAAATCACTGAGTTTTAAGTTGGCGTTGCAGTACCCAGACCCATTCCTACAGTATGCACAACATCAGTGAGCCCATCTGAAAAAGCAGCCAGCATTTCCCTCATGGATATGCAGCACTCTGGTTCCCAGTGTTTCATCACCAGAGGAAAGCCTGGTGAGCACATTGGTACAATATCAAGTCTCAACACACAGCTGAGTAGATGACAGCCGAGGAGCTGGCGCATGGCAGGATCAAGAGAAGGTGAGAGGTAGTGTGCCATCTGTGTGAGCTACCCACAACCTGAAGGATGCCGGATAGCTTAGATCACAATTGAGTTGGAATTGGATTTGAAGCCTCAAAACAAAACTGCTACTCCATGGAAACAGCCCCTACAGATGCTTTGGAAAGTCTCTTGATTTGATTGGATACTACTTTCTTATAGAATTTCAGAGAAAATTCTAACTCCATAGAGACAGTAAACTTAATCTCTGAGGCCTCCACAGCACCTTTAGGGGTGTCATTTATTAGCTGTGTAACTTCCAGCCTGTATACCTCTCTTTTAGAGCCCTAATCTACTTTATCTGATAACTAATCCTGCACATGTCATAGGGTTGTTGTGAGAATTAAATGAGATAAGATACATAAAGCAGCTGCTAGCAGAACATCAGAAACCACAGCCCAGCCTTACAGCAGACAAAGCCTTTGCTCAAGTGGGGATGCCGGGTGAGTCCTACAGAGGGTGTTACTTCAATGGAAGGAGATGCTACTAAGAGGAGAAGGTTCCAGACGAAGAAGCAGTGACCTGCAGGGACTACAGCTCTAATATGCACATAGGTGCCACCTGGGAAGATATCTCTCCTTTCCTCACCCCTGCTACAGGTAATAAGGGCAAGGGGGAAGCCTAGTGCACAGTGCAAGCCCCAGCTCCCAGCCAGAAGCATCCCAGGAAGTTCTATAGATGTAACTGGAAGACTACATTATCTTCCAAATGTGTGAGCAAGTGGCTTCAGTTTTGGCAAAGATATGAAGTTTATCCTTGTTGAGGTGGTGCCAGTGTGTGTCTAGAGACAGCATCAGGGAGAAGGAAGGCATCAGGTAGGCCAGCAGGTGAGTTGGCAGAGAAGGAGGCTCTCCACCTACAGCCACCTTCAGAGCCATGGAGAAAGGTTCTCTGGGTAGATGACTTGTGAGTGGTCAGAGGTTACAGTAACAGAGAACTTCTCGCCACAGACCATGCTTCTTAAACAGAACCCACTGCAAAGGCCCTTTGAGCACCTTGGTTGTGGCCATTGGTGTGGAGTGCTGCTGCAGAGGTGTGTGAGGTGGAAGGTATGTGGCTGCACTGTGCTGGATTAAAACGCTGCTCTGTCTTTCCATGAACACAGTACATCCTTCATTCCACAACACGATGTGCTTCAAATTGTACCAGGCTGGCTGCCTGACTGTGGGTCTTCTTCATCGCTCTCAGTTCTGACTTCCAGCCAGTCGCACCTTTAGCATGGAGCGGTTGTCTGTTAAGGAGCCGATTGACCAGTGTGAGCATAGCATACAGGCTGGAAACAGCGGTAGAAAGTGTCATTGCTGGGGACAGCATCTGGAGGTCTTTCCTCCACGGCTAAGGTCAAAGGTTAAGTTTTTAACGTAGGTTTCTTTCTGTTAGTATTAATTCATTTTCAGCCTGTAACTGCCCATAACCATTGCTAAATGTTTGGAGGGCTAGGATGTAGATCTGTGGGTGAATGAAGACATTTATTATACCATTTTGAATTTCAACTGAATAATAGCCATGTAAAATAAGATTTAAAACATTATTTAAAACCTTAACATAAAATTGCTACTCCATGGAAACAGAGCTGTGCTCATATAGATAGTTTGGGATTTAATTTAATTGGATGTTACCGGATTCTTCTAGAACCCTAAAGAAAATTCTAATTCCATAGAAACAGTAAACATAACCTCAGAGGCTTCTGCTGTGCTCTTGGTGGGTGAGCGGTCAGAGCCCAAGTTCACAGGCAAAACTAGAACAAGAGAAGAGCTCTCCTGGCTAAGGAGAAAATGGTGCAAAGGATGAATCCTTACCTGTATGAACACAGAGCTGTCCAAAGAAGTTGATGTTTTTTCTTTGGATCTGTACCTACCAAGTCTGATGTGTCTCCTGGAAGCTTACAAAATCCTGGTGAGGTATGAGATTCCAAATGAGGCATAGTCAATCCAAATCAAGCTAAGTAGAGGAAACTTGTGAGCATAACAAACCTAAGGTGTGTTTGACATAGAATCTACTGATGGTCACTGTAGAAGGTGGGTTATCTCCATGGTATACAGTGCTAATGGCTTACATTACTGGTCTCTCTGGTAGGAGGTGGAGGTTAGGCCATGACTGGGTCTGCCACTAGACTGATGATTTGAAGAGTGGATATCCAGATCTAAGTTACAAAACAAAAAGATGATGGGAGCATGGTTAGGATGCTGAGTCTGCCCACACTATGCATGGGCAGCGGCAGGGGGAGGGGTGCTGATCCTTTCCCACTATGTGCATGAATCAGGTGGGCTAGAGGAACTAGAAGTTATAAAAGTCCTCTCCTGGGAGATTTGGCAGAAGTGGCTTTCTGGCTGTCATGTGCAGGAAATATAAGAACCTTGTTTCTGTGTTGTGAACTGAGACAGGAGCCCGTGTATAAATTTTAAACCCTGTGAGATGGGCCAGAGCACAGAAAAGAGCATTAGTCAAACACCCAATAAGAGCATGGTTCCTTAGCTTTGAGGAGACCTGGAGTGTAGCTGGAGAGAGAGAACTAGAGATGTGATGATTTGTGGGAGCCAGCAGCCATGGGAGAGTTTTGGGTAAAGTGAGTTTCCATCCATAGGAAAATTGAAAACAAATGAGCTAAAAATTATATTTGTTTTAATTTTTTAGGTCTAAATAATGCCTTCCATGTATATTTCCCTTTGAACTAAGAAACCCTTAAGCCAGTAGTCCTCAACACATAGGCCTCTGCCCCTTTGGGGGTGGAGCAACCCTTTCACAGGGGTCATCTAACACCATCAGAAAACAGATATTTATATTATGATTTATAAAAAAATACATTATGATTTATAACAGTAGAAAATTACAGTTATGTATAAGCAACAAAATTGTTTTTATGGTTGGGTTGCCACAACATGAGGAAGTGTATTAAAGGGTCACAGCATTAGGAAGGTTGAGAACCACTTCCTTAAACCATTCTCCAACGGTTAGTTAATGAAATATTTGGTCCAAGCCTGTTTTCCATGTCACTAAACTTACCAAGGAATAAATTTGCCTGAAATTTTGAATGCTTTCTGAATTAACTGCAGCTATGCCAGGGTCTGTTCCTAAAGTTGGGCGAGTGTTTAATCTTAGTCAGCAGGCAGAACTGACAAGTTCAGGCAGGTGTTCAACTTCCCTTTTGAAATATGGAAGCAGTCTACAGGCATAGCCCTGACACATCCAGTCTTACCTAAAATATAGAAGAAGCCACTACAGTTTCACTGGAGTTTACAGTTCAGAGAAGTTGTGGAGAAAGGAAGGATTGCCTTAAACAGAAGCCTAGCACTGCTGAGAGAAGCCACCTTCTAGTTTAGGGCTTTACCTTACTGTTGCTTGGACTTTGGGGAAATTCTTGCTGTTTATAGGCAAAGTTTGGCTTAGATGCTGCAGCCAGATTTGTAAACACACTACTTCTGGATGACCTTTAAGGTGATTCTAGAAGTAGCTGCACATAGAGGTGCACAACCATGTCTCATCACCTGAGGAGAAGAGTTAGTTCTTGATCCGCAGTCAGATGGATAATGAGTCCGAGACCAGCCTGGGCTGCACAAGGTCTTGTCTGAAGAGCCGAGATTATTGAATAAAGATTAGAAAAAAAAAATCAGGATTGTGCTTTTGCCTTAGACCAACGTCTACTAAGTGGATAAGTTGTCCATAACTGTCGAAAGCAGCGTGTCCTACTCACAGAGCTCGCTGCACCGGCTGTGTGCAGAGGCTGTGACAAGAGCTTTGCGGGAGTTAGTGTGGCCATCACATCGCCCCATACTAACATGCAGGAAGAAATGGCAGCTGGACACTGGGGTGGGTGGGGCAAATAAACACTGAAGTGCCCTATATTTTCAGGTAACTTCTTTAGAAAGGAATCAAAATCCTTTTGGCGTTAAAGGACGCATGCAGTTGTGGCCCAAGGCTTATGGCCTTTTCTCTGCTGTGCTCCTGAGAAGAGGTTGAGAAAGATTAGTAGGTGAAGGTGGAGAGAGTTTGAAGACAAGCCCTACAGCCTCCTCGGGCTTTGAATGTGGAAGGCTGCCATGTCTCAGTATGAAGTTACTTCAGCTGGAGTCATACATACGGGAACCACTCACAGCATTGTTTTTTATTTTCCCATTTTTCTGGGAAATATATTTTCCAGCCCCACGTGGATGCCTGGCCTGAATTCTGAGGCCTTATCCAGTACGCTAAAGCACAGCACAGACTGGCGTTTTTAAATTGCAGATTCAAAGCCAGGCATGATGTAATCCTTACTTCAGAGGCTGAAGCAGGAAGATGGCTAATGAAAGACCAGCTCAGGCTACATAGCAAGACACAACCTCAGACTAGAGAGGGGCTGGAAATGTTGCTTAGTGATAGAATACTTGCTCTGAATCATGTCCTAGCATTGGAGAGAAACTTTGAAAAATTAAAAATTCGGATTTAAGAAGCTGATGAGCCATGGAGAGAAGGAATAGCCTGATATTTATGTCACTGCGACTTAGCTGGTACATAGCACTTCCAAGTGATCGCAGACTCTTCAAAGTCTGAAATGTTTCCTGAAACATTTCATTCCTTGAAACTTAAGACACATTCAGTAGTGGAAGAAGAAAGAAGAAAACCAAGGAAGATCCGTGTCTCCTGATTCTTAAGTATCATGAAAGTAAAAGGATTCTTCTTTTTATTGTTGTTTGTTTGTTTTTTGAGATAAGATCTCCCGTAGCCTAGGCTGTCCTTATAAAGTATGTAGCTTAAGGTAGCTTTGAACTCTTGATCTTCCCACCACCACCTCCAAAGTGCTTGAGATTAGACATGTATGCTACAATGCCTAGCTCCAAATGGAATCTTTAGTGTCACAGTGATCTTGTCTTTCAACTTATTAAAAGTCTTCCCTTGTACATTTGCACATGTGGTCTGTCTACCTGAATACTATGTTGAAAAGTGAGGTAAAGGAAGTGATGTTCTTTATTCATTAGCCAGCCAATCAGCCGAAGTATCCTGGTTGTACCTGGCACTGGCCTGGAATACCAACTCATGAGAGACAGAGGGCCAGGAGGGTGTGGTGGCCCACACCTTTAATCCCAGCATGAGAGAGGCAGAGGCAGGCAGATCTCTGTGAGTTTGAGGCCAGCCTGGTCTATAGAGTTCCAGTATAGCTGGAGAGACCCTGTCTCAAAAGAGAGGGTTGAGGAGATCAGGAGTTCAAAGCCAGTTTGTGTTAGTGAGTTTAAGGCCAGCCTAGGCTACAGGCAACCCTGCCTAAAAACAAAATGCATGACTCAAACAGCAACAAAACAGGAAGCAGTCTGTTGTCTTTGTTAGTTTCCTATAAACTTACCATCCTAGTAGATTCTCCTCAGAATTAAAATTGTAGCTGAGTAATAGCCAAATGGGACTAATAAAGGGGATCATTCCTGAAGGCAGATCCTGAAGTCTAAATCAGGCTAAGGGTGAAGCATCTGGTTTGTGAAGGGCTGAATAGTGAAGGTCTAGACTTTGGGAGTTCAGAAGTGTTGCAGAGCTGCATGACGGTCACCTGTCCTGTCCTGACTCACAGAGTAAAGCAGCCTTGGGTTACATACACCAGGGAGGCTGCATGCACACCTCATCCCATAGGATGGTCACTGTGAAATGACTCTGCTGATTGGTCAGCTATTTAAGCTGTGAAAGTCAGTCTTATCTCATAAGTATAAGCTGCCGAGGGCAGGAGACTGGCAGTGCCAGGCCTCTTCTGTCAGTAGAAAGGCTTAACAATGAAGGACAGCAGTGTCACCAGTTCTCAGGGTTCCTCTTGGGCATGTACAGTCAGTGACTGGATGCCATCTGACTCTGGGTATTTTCCCCACTAGCTTGTTAAGATGGCAGTGTTTTCGGTTCTGTGTGTACTGGGTGATTGTTCGAACTGCCTGACCCTCTGGGGCATTGTTTCTAAAGACTCCAGACTGAAAGCTGTGAGTTTCTCAGGACGCTGTAGGAAGGAAGGTAGCAGCCCCATTCCTACCTGTGCATAACTATTCCACCATTCCTCCCCGTGGTGTATGTCTTCCTGACATAGCTTCATCTCACCCTGGTCCCATGTATTTTGCAAACTTCGCTCTGGATTTAGCAGAGAAACAATGACAGGGCAGAAGCCTCATGATCCCCTGGGCAGGTTGAGTCTTAACTGTCTTCTAAGTGAAGTGAATGCCTTTTCTTCCAATTGCCTCTGGACTCTTGCTTATGGCATCTGTCTGGTGATGCATCTTTGTAGCTAAGAAGAATAGCACGTACACTTTTCACATTATGAAATTAAAAATGGTCCTCTGTCAAATATAAAATAATTTGTGCTTTTAGGGTTTTCTTACCCACTGAAATGTTTGTCATTGGCTCTCTTTAAAATTTTCAGGTGGAAAAACCTTGTGGTGGTGGCCAAGATTTACTTCTTTATCCTGCCAAGAGAGAGCAGCCCTTGAGCAGTGACCAGGACCCTGAGAAGGAGCTCCCACCTCCACCTCCTGCTCCCAAGCAGGAGGTACCATCCAAAGGGAGCCCAGAAGTGATGCCAGATGTCAAGGAGAAAGTGGCAGAGCTGCTGGGCAAGTTCTCAAGTGGCCTTTGGGCAAGCGCGCTCCCCAAAGCGTTTGAGGACATGTACAAAGTCAAGTTCCCTGAGGGTGCTTTAAAAAATCTCACCTCACTCTCTGATGTGTGCACCATAAACTACATTTCTGGAAACACCCAGAAGGCAATTCTCTATGCGAAACTCCCGTTGCCTGCTGACAAGATCTTAAAGGATGAAGGGCAGGCACAAGGAGATTTTGACATCAAGTCGATGATTGAACAAGAATATTTGCAGATAGAAAAAAACATGGCTGAAAGTGCTGATGACTTTGTGGAGGACATAACTGTGCCGCCTCTGGTAATTCCTACCGAGGCCTCACCGTCTGTGTTGGTGGTTGAGCTGAGCAACACAAATGATGTGGTTATCAGGCAAGTTGGCATTTCTAGTTGTTCCAAGCTGTGCAGTGTTTTCATGTGACCATTCGTAGCATGGATGCTGTGGAGGGAAGGAAGAACAGCATCCTCAGGAGTCACAGTGAAGTGCAGGAGTGTGCTAACATTTATAAAATGCCCACAGCGTTCTTAGGAGAAACAGTGGCTAATAGTTTTCAATGGGAATGATGATATGAACTTGGTAAAGTTGTGTCATAAGCATCATGACAACTGTGTCAGAAACATCAGCCAGGCCCCTTCAGGCCGGGTGATGCCATCAGACCTAGGACTGTGAGGCAGCCCTAAAGTGTCAGAGGTAGCAAATTTCATCGTACACTCAGATTAGCCAGTGGATCTAGAGCTGCCCTGCTGCCCTGAGTCTTTGGATGCCATTCTAAGAGAAGTGTAGCTGTCACTTATGGGGCTAATGACAGTCTGAATTGACACTGAAGCACTGGATCACCATCCAGTGTGGAGCTGTGGCTGGGGAGAGGAGGAGAACATTGAAACAAGAAGCATCCAGGTCCCATCACCCCAAATGGCCCTCTGGTTTGTGCAGCCCAAGGCCTATAGCTAAACTAGAAAAGCCCAGAGAACGCCCACATTAGATCCTTACAGAAGGAAGAGCTTGACAGCATTAAAGCAAGGGGTGGCCCAGCTGACACTGAAGGGACTGTGAAGCCTGCCTAGTCTCCTGCTCTGCCACTAAGAAGGATCTTTAGAGGGACTTTGACTTACATGGGGTTTTAGATGCAGGTAAAGCTTTGTATCGGTCACATACTGAAGCTGGTTTCTGCATATTCCCGGTCCCTGTGCTCAGGTAATTTGGAGACAGTGTATGAGCCTATACTGGGTACTGCCCACTCTCACCTAGCTGTAGCAGCAGCCCTTGTCCTCACCTGTGAGTGGAGCCATCCCCTACTGGCTGCCACAACTCCTGGATGCCTCTCCACATTTACTCAGTTGTCACCTAAGTTCAAGCCCCCAAGCCCCATGTCTCAAAGACTGGAGCCCAATGCAAGACTGACTCCAGCCACTCCTGAACACATGCAACATGCAGCAAGTGTAGACGATGGGTCTTGGCAAAGTCTAACCCATGCAGAGATGAAGACTACACAGCTTAAATTAGCTAGTTTCCAAAGAGTCATTCTTTGCATTGTGTGTGAAAACATCTTTGTAGCTTCCCTTTCTCTCTAGTAACAGGTAGGCTGGCTGGGCCATCTTCTGTCCTGCAGATAGTTACCAAGACCATGGGGAGCAATTTCTTAGAGTTTTCTCAAATCACCAGAGACTCTGGGTAAAAACTGGAGAAATACAAGGACCAGGGCTCCCCTGCCTCCTCCCTCACCTTAGCCAGGTGATTTAAGGACTCTTCGAGCTGCAATCGTCATCCTGTAGCAGAAGTGTTGTCATTTCATGAGCCAGACTTGGTTTTCCAGACATAACATCCTGGGATGAGGCCTGTAAGTCAGCCTACTTATGACAGATGAGAAATGCATTTTGAAAAACAGATTGGATCAAAGGACTGTACATCAACAGTAGAAAGGGCTGGGAATGCTTGAAAATAATCCTTCTCAGGATATACATTTTAGAGACGCTCAGCTAGAGCACATCACTTCTAGAGTCGGAGTTCAACAGTGTTTTGTAATTTGCTCAGATTTGTTAACTAAGTTTGGGGGCATTTCACTGCAGTGTTTGTCTTGCAGGGCTGGAGATGGAGCCCAGGGCCTGGCAGAGGCTGGGGAATTGTCCTGCTGCATACGCCCCCAAGGTGTGCGCACCTCCTAGGCCTCTATTCACTCTTCTTGGTAGTTTCTCTGCTTTTCAAAGCTTAGGGATTCTAAGATGCAGCCTCACCAGGGTAAAGCCATCTGCCAGATCAAAGCAGCTTCATTCAAACCCGGAAGGGCTCACGTGAGCTCCTGTGGTGTCTCCACACACCTTCCATCTCCTGTCCTGGGCTCTCTTGCACCCTGCTTCTTCCTGGGGCCTCCAATGCCTACTTCTCCTGTGCTGTTCGCAGGGCTGTCATACATTGCCACACTGGGCAGAGGGTGCCATAGTCCTATCTTCCTGTACTGAGAATGATGTTCCCTGAGCACAGTTCCTTCCCCTGATGGGCTGAGCAGCTGTGAACGGAACCAAGACTGCAAGGGACACCGGAGCAGCAGTGCGCCCTGGGGTCCACTCACCCTGAACCTTTGCGCCTCTCCCCATTGCAGGTATGTAGGCAAAGACTACTCCGCTGCTCAGGAGCTGATGGAGGATGAGATGAAGGAGTACTACAGTAAGAACCCCAGAGTCACACCAGTCCAGACTGTGCACGTGGGGCAGCTGCTAGCAGTCAATGCAGAGGAGGATGCCTGGTTGCGAGCACAGATCATCTCCATGGACGAGAACAAGATAAAGGCAAGCTCAGTTTTGTTAGCATGAGGTAGATACGTTACAAGTTTTCAGATGTGATTGTTGTTTATTGTTGTTCTTTCAAATCCAGTGTGACTTTCACCAGGAATTCCAAGATAGTGCCTGTGAAAGACTATCCCTGTTAGCTCTTATATCAGTGGTAGTTATGATATCTCTGTTTCCTAGGGTCACAGAGTAAATGAAGTTCTCTGTGAGGGGCAGACTCGGATCTTACCAGAAGGGCGTTTCCCCACTCCTGGCACTGAGTGGCTCTGTAAGCAGCTTCAAGCAGGCCTTCTCTGAAGAAGCAGCCACAGCAGAGAGCTGCCATTCTTCCTCCCTGTCAGCTTGAGCTGGGCTCACGCATCAGCAGGCTCTAGTACTTTTGGCTGCATCCTGTCTTGGTGATCAGCCTCTGCCCCTTTGCGTTGTACCTACCATGAGGAGCCCAAGGATCTGCCCACAGGCTCAATTTCCTTAAGAGTTATGCTCCCCAGACAGGGAGAAAAGTTGCTGAGACATGGTGGGCTGCACCTATGGTGGCTTGGTAGCCACCTGAATATGTCACTTCTCTCTTCCTTGTTGCAAGCATGCTGTGAGTGACAGTCCTGTGTCTGGTATCTCCCAGGCAGAGGGCTGCTGTTTTTTTGACATGGAGGCAAAGGAAGCATAGGCCGATCACCAGGACAGGATGTGGCCGGAAGTCTTGAGGCCTACAGATGGGGCAGGACCCAAGAGGATTGAGGGTAACCCTGGGAGCAGCCCAACCCAAGCTAAGACAGTGAGGAAGAACGGCAGCTCTCTGCTGAGTCTGCTTCCTCAGGGAAGGCCTGCTTGAAGCTGCTCAATTCTTCTTATTCTCCTGTGATATCCCTGGCAGCTAGGGGGAGTGTGCAGGTGCTCAGGTGGCATCGAGACCTGTGGTCACTTTATGGTGCCAGAGAACCAGAAATGGCAGCACCATGTGCCCGCTCACTGATAGCTATCGCAGTGAGATGCTTGCTTTGCTCTCCTAGCAGAGGACACAGGGTGCGGTGGGTGAGTCATATGGGCACATCCAAGACGAGTGGTTTGTGAATTGTGATTGTCATATGTGTTATCAGCTGGGCCTGCTGCTGCAGCTCTGTAATCCAGCTCCTTGGGAGGCAGAGGCAGGAGAAGCACAATTTCCAAGGCCAGCTTAGGCAACAACTTAGTAGGAACCTGTCTCAGAAAGTTACAGGCTATAGCTCAGTGGTAAAGCACTTGTCTAGCATACATTAGGCCTTAAGTTCTATCTCCAGTACCACATAACAAACAAAACTTTGCCACTACTACCACAGCAATAGATGCAGCAGGCAAGTCAGTACAGAAGCCAACTGCAGATATAAACCCGGTGAAGACTTTGGAGTGGTCCTGCCATAGCCCCTTGCTGGGCTAACAGTACAGCCTCACCTGCTCTGGAGTCTGGATCTTACAAACTGCATCTCATCATCAAAATCTATAACATGGGGCCAGGAAGAGCAAATCCAAGATTCAGGTGTAGGGTGCTGTTAATGAAATTGAAAAGTTTGGCTGAGTCTTGAGGCTAGTGAGAGAGGAAGAAATGGTGTGGACAAGGTGGACTAGAACTCTGGCATGGCCGACAGCTGACCCTTTGGACTCTGCCGGCAGTCTGGGTCCAGGCAGCAGAGAGTCCAGCATTGTTTCCTAAGAGTGAGTCTTTGCCACAGCAACCGGGCACACCCACCACATAGTCAGGGGAGTTGGAGGGCTCTCTGCCTTTCTTCCTCCTCAGGCTCTGCCATGGAGGAATTGATCTTATTTCCTGCTGGTGCCTGTGCCTCATTTCCTTCAAAAGACCCAGGGACCTGCCTCTGTTCACTGGTATTTTCCAAGCAGCACTGCCTGCCATTTGTCGTTTGCTTTGTATTTTAGGTTTCCAATAGTCCCAGATTCTAGGATAAAACATAATGTTTCTAGTTACCAAGAAAAAAAAAAAAAAGCTTTCATAGCTTGGGAGACAGGCAGGCAGATCTCCAACCTGGCCTACATAATGAGCCCCAGGCAAGGCAGGACAACATAGTGAGACCTTGTCTTAAAGAGAGGTGGGAGATTTTGTGGTCTTTAAGGTCTTGGTGTGCTGCAAAAGTCATCTCCGTGTAAATGGTGTGTGTTCGAGTCTCATTTCTGTAGCTCTACTAAAGTATCCTGGAAAGAGGCGACTCAGGAGAAAGGGCTTACTCAGGATGCAGCTCTTCACTACATGAGACTTAAGGCTGGAACAAAGAGCAGTCAGTCCCATATGAGCAAGCGCAGGGAGAAAGCTTACTATACAGTCCTCTACTATACTATGCCCCAAACCAGGGCATGCTGTTGCCCACTTTGAGCCTATGTCTTCCTGTATCAATGAGGCAGATAAGCTAGTCCTCCACAGATACTATACACCTGTAGCACTGACTCTGATCTAAACCCACTGAGACTTCCCAGATGGTTCTGGGTTATGTCCAGCTAGCAGACTAACAGTCACAGTTAAGAGTATACCTCAGAGCTGGGGCCTCGGCCAAGCTGAATGAAGACATAATCTAGCTTTGTGAACTTGAAGAAAAAATTGGGTTTCTCCCCTTTTTTAAAAACAGAATTGTATGTTGTCCAGACTGATATCACTGTTGTCCCCAACCAAAGCATCTCATCCCCTAGTACCACAGTGGCCAAGAGAGCAGGCTGTCATAGGTGCTGTTTTGGGATTCTAACATCTGGCCAGTATCACAGGACTGATGAGCTCTCTGGAAACAGCTGCTGCCCCTCAGAACAGGGAAGACTTCTAGCAGGAAGGATAAAGACAGGGAGAGGCCAGATAGCAACAGAGGTGACCTTGGCAAGACCTCAGAGCCTGGTCTGCCTTGGTCTTATTATTCTGGTTGACTAAGGGGTAAGGTAGCAGACAAGGGCCTGAAATATGGGACCCTGAGGCCCAGCCTTTTGTCATCTTCTAGGGTGCATCAGGGAGCCTTTTCTTTAGCTGTGGGCGAGAGCTTAGGTGCCACTTGATGATTATGGAATAAAACGAATCCAGTTGGATATATTAAGGTTTTAAACTAAGGCTAAGGACTTTTGAGTGTAGATGTGATAGGCTTTGCTCTACCTCCTAGGTGTGCTATGTTGACTATGGCTTTTGTGAAAACATTGAGAAGAGTAAAGTGTACAGACTGAACCCACGGTTCTGCTCGCTGTCCTTTCAAGCTACCAAGTGCAAGTTAGCAGGTAAGGGGACCATCTTAGATACCCTTTCAGCCTGTGCTCTCCGCTGGTGGATTTGGAAATGCTCTTGGTGTCTCAGGTGTTACACTTTCTTTCCTTCTGCTCTTCCATTTGTTTGTCTGTCTGTCTGTTAGTTTTGTTCCTGCCCTTCCGTTTGTCTGTCTGTCAGTTTTGTTCCTGCCCTTCCGTTTGTCTGTCTGTCTGTTAGTTTTGTTTCTGCCCTTCCATTTGTTTGTCTGTCTTTCAGTTTTGTTCCTGCCCTTCTGTTTGTCTGTCTGTCTGTTAGTTTTGTTCCTCCCTTCCGTTTGTCTGTCTGTCAGTTTTGTTCCTGCCTTTCTGTTTGTTTGTCTGTCTGTCTGTTAGTTTTGTTTCTGCCCTTCCGTTTGTTTGTCTGTCTATCTGTTCATTTTGTTCCTGCCCTTCCATTTGTCTGTCTGTCTGTCTGTTAGTTTTGTTCCATTTTGCTTTGCTTTAGGTGAAGTCCTACTCTGTAGACCAGACTGGCCTTGAACTTAAACTCCTACCTCACTTCCTCAGTGCTGACTTACAGGTGTGGGCTGCCACACCCAGCTCATAATGTGTTTTTTTTTGAAAGGTTCAGTGAATGAATTCACATGATGTTCTTCATAAGATGTAGTAATAATGAAAGTGTTTATTGTCACATTGATTATATAAAACATAGCTCATTTTATTTTAATGTAAAAAGTTTAGCCATTTGAATGACTTAATTTTATTTTGTTTTGTTGTAGTAAGGGCCTAAATGACTCTATAGCATGGGATTCACCCTGCTAGGTCCTGTCACTTCAGAGGTAGGACTCTCAGCCCTCTCCACGGAAACAGGCGTGCAGATACGCTCTGGTAGCAAACCCTTGTGCACCCAAACAAGCTGTGGTGTGGATTGTGCTGGGTCTTGTGCCTTTCCTCTTTACAGAAGCATAGGAATATGTCCCTGTGCATGGCAGTAGGGGGAAGCTAAAGGCAGGCCTGTGAGATGGATGGAAAGAGGCTTACACTTAACTCTAAAGGGATCACAATTTTTCTAAATTTTATGTCTCTCTCTTTTATGTACACACACACACACACACACACACACACACACACACACACACAATGTATGTATGCCCATGAATACATGCTCCTGTGGAAACCAGAGGCTTCAGATAATGCTGTAGCTGGAGTTTCAGGAGGCTGTGAGCCTCCTAACGTGGGCTCTAGGAAGCAAACTCAGGTCCCCTGGGAGGGTGGAGAGCATTAGTAACCACTAAGCCATCTCTCTAGCCCTGAGATTGTTACATGAAATTGAGCCCTCTGCAGAAATTCCCCTTAAGCTGAGTATGGCAACCCACACCTGTGATGTCAGCATTTCAGAATAGAGGATGACAAATTGGAGGCCAGCCTGGGCTACATAGTCAGTTCCAGGTCAATGTGGGCTTATAGAATGAGACCTTGTCTCAATGAATGAATGAGAGAGAGAGAGGAGAGGAGAGGGGAGGGGAGGGGAGGGG
>NC_034595.1:621775-626430 GCF_900095145.1 Mus pahari
AAGGAAGAAAGAAAGAAAGAAAGAAAGAAAGAAAGGAGGGGAGGGGAGGGGAGGGGAGGGGAGGGGAGGGGGAGACAGAGACAGAGACAGAGACAGAGACAGAGGCAGAGAGAGACAGAGACACTAGTGTCCCCACCAGCAAGAATGAATCTTTATGCCTCTGAAGGGCCTGACTCTGAGACAATCCCAACAAGCTCTTAAGAACCAATCATAGAGTGTAGAATTGGTTTGAAAGGAATATATCACAATTGCAGAACAGGAGTCCAGATTCTGAGGTAATAGGTACGAGCAGAGTCCCAGCAGGGCAGAGGTCTGCCTTATAGCTTACACTCAAAGAGAAAAGTGACAGAGGCACTGAAGTCTCATTTAGAAATGGTGTTCTCATTTTAATTAGTTTAGATAAGTAGATGGACTTAGAGTTGTCATATGTGTAAAATACTGAATTCCAATTGTCGGAGAACTGAAAGAGGTAGTACACTGCGCCTGACACCCGTAGTGGCTGAAGCATCAGTCTCTGATGAATCTGTCTGCGGTGTCCCCGGTCAGGGGTGAACACGGAGGAGGAGGCAGGGGGGAGGCGGTGCTTTGATTTTTAGTTATATATAATAATCTTACAAGAAAAAGTTGTACATATTTAATTGAAAACAGAAAACCAGCATAGAAAAGGTATTATAAGTGCATGATTTGCAAGAACAGGTTCTTGTTGTTTGTTTTCCGTATGGATTTGCATATATCTCAAAGGCTGCTTCTTTTGTGGTAAATTAGAATTGGTTATCAGTCTCATTATGTTAAGAGAACCTGCTCTAATATGTCTTGTATGTTTGGTTGTGAGCAGCCTTTAATGGCTGAGCCATCTCTCCAGCTCTCTAATAAGTCTCTTAAAGAGGTTCGCATCATGCCATTCATCTACAGATGTGTAAGGTAAAGATTTCAAAAAAAAAACACCCTTCCATTAAAAGTGTTATAATGCTGAGGTGGTGAGCATAATTCTGTGGTCAAAATAGACAGTGAACTCAGGCATCCATGGTGCTTCTGCGAGTAAATAGAAATGAAGGCAGTTGCTGTTTTTCAGGGTTGGAGGTTCTGAATGACGACCCCGACCTTGTGAAGGTGGTGGAATCACTAACATGTGGGAAGATCTTTGCTGTGGAGATCCTGGACAAGTCAGATGTCCCGCTGGTGGTGCTGTACGACACATCAGGAGAGGACGATATCAACATCAATGCCACCTGCCTCAAGGCCATATGTGACAGGTCTCTACAAGTTCATCTCCAGGTGAGTGTGTGCATGCGTGTGTGTGTGTGTGTGTGTGTGTGTGTGTGTGTGTGTGTGTGTGTGTGTGCTGGGTGGCCAGCAAAGTGTCTGTCCAGGGAGGCAACAAAGAAATTTGGTTCAACACAACTAAGTAGCTCGTATTGGTTCAAACTTTGAGATTTTGATATCAGGTAGTTGATTTTTAGGCATATTTAAGCACAGCACAATTTGGCAAAAAGTTTCCTGGTGATCATTAACTCAGCCTCATGTGTATAACAAAGCTTACGACAAGATTACATTGAAAGTCTTATAAAGTATAAGTGGTATCTTCCATAGGATGCGTTCTGTAGAATAACAAAGGAAGCAGGCTCAAAGTAAAATACTCCTGATAAGGGTCTGGTGGAGGATAGCTCTGTGGATTGACTAAGATAAATAGGCTCAAGATAAAGGTCTAAGGGAGCCCGTGTGGCCATACAGGTAGCACGGAGGTCACCAAGCTATTATCCACTTCTGCTCCAAGCATTCTGAGCAGAAACTGGCTATATACATCTTTTCCTTTGAAGAGGCACCGTGTATGCTTAACACTCCTGGTTTCCCTAGTTCTCTTCCGTGAGCACAAGGACCGACATGCCTCCTATAAAAGTACATTGTCAGGGGCTGGAGACGCGGCTCCTCAGTTAACATGTTTACCGCGCAAGCAGGAGGACCTGAGCCTGTCCTGCCACCTGCACACTACAAAACAAAACCTCAGCTCCAGTGGCATGCAGCTGGGGTTCCAGCTCTTGGGGAGCAAAGACAAGAGTGGGGCCTGGGACTTGGTGGGCACGTTGTGCGGGTGTGATGATAGTGACTTCCTTCAACAAGGGCGAGCCCTCGTCTCAGCAGGTAAGATGCAAAGTGGTTAAGGGAAATACCTGTCATCAACCTCTGGTCTCCATATGAATGCGTACATGCAGGAGCCCATGTATACACACGTGCACAGACAAAAGGAAAAAGACGAGTGAGGGGAGAGGAGAAGAAAATCATATGAAAAGGAAGTTATAGGTTTTAGGCAGATAATTGATATCACCTGACTGGAAAAACAAGGAGGGGATGCAGAGGGGAAATGGCATCACCTTACTATGGAAAAGCAAGGAGAGCAAGCCAGTGGGAAATGTCAAGCTAGTATTTATTTCTCAGGAATTAAATTTTTTTGCTTTCCATTTTCTTAACCACTGAGCTGTCTCTCCAGCCTACTGTTTTCCAGTTTCTTCAGTGAAAATTTTTATATGAAATTTTCTTATAAAGATTAAAAACATGAGGAAAAAATTCATCCATGAAAATACTGTTAGTCTGAACATTCTTTAAATCTTTAGGACATAACAAATTATTCAACTGAAACAATTGGGTAGATGCTGAAGAACAGGCTTACCATTTTAAAAACTTGATAAAATCATTTAGGGAAAGAGGCTGTTAACAAATGAAACTATGATTTAAAGAAAATACTGTAATTTGGCCCCCAAAATGGTTGAGATTAAAATCTTTTATGTTGATTAAAGTTTTGAAAAGCTTTAATACTCATGTAGCACCCTCCCTTGCCCCTACTGCCTGCAACAGGCAGGAGAGCTGGCCCAGCCACTCCTCTGCCAATAAGGTGGCATGAGCAGGAGGTGATGTTCCACCCCTTGCCACCTACAGTAGTTGAGAGAGCTGGCCCTGAAGTCATGAGAGTGGGAGAGCCCGCCCTGCCCCTCACTGGCCGGAGCATTCAGGAGAGGGAGCCTTGTACCCCACCTAGGCAACACAGCAGAGTAGAGCTGGCCCTAATGGTGAAGGCACAGGTGAGCCAGGCCCCAAGGATGTGAGAGCAAGGGAGCTGGCCCTCTCCCAGCTGTAGCGCTCAGGAGAGTAAAGCCCACACCTTGACTAGGCAGCACAGTAATAGTAGAGCTGGCTCTGGTGGGGTGGGTGCAGGTAAGCTGGCCCCAAGGGCCTGAGAGTAGTAGAGCTGATCCTGCCCCCTGTTGGCTGCAGCATTGGGTGAGCTAGCCATGGCAAGGCTAGAACATTCACCCTGTAGTGAGGGTATTGGAGAGCTGTTAGGCTGACCAACTCGGCTACCACCCAAGGCCAGATCCAGAACTTTGAATTGGCCCACCCTGAAATCTACCTCATCTATGAACCACTGAAGCATGTGAAAGGCCTGGTCCTGCAGATCTAAAGCTGCATGATCTCCATGATACAGTGCACCAATAGAAGAACCCAGAGGAGTTCCAGTGAGGTTCCAGTATTGATGATGTAGCTGAAGCCAGAGGCCTGGAGCCAGACCAGTGACTCAGTGCAATGAACATTTGCAAGTGAGAATGTGTGAACCGAGAGTATGTTGGGGGACACACCACAGCTTCCACAATGAGAATGCTTTGTTTGTTTGTTTTTCTTTTGGAGGGTTTCAAGGGCAGAGGGTGGATATGAAGGGATGGGGAGATGAATTCAACTTGTAATATGATGTGGAACTCAAAAAGAATCAATAAAATGTTCAAAAATATTATCACCACCACCAGCCACTACGACCCACCACCACCTGCACTCAGATTTGTAGCGCACCACAGACTGGCATTTAGTCTTGCAGTGGTTAGATTTTTTTCTGATGTGTTACCCCAAAGCTAAGGCTTTGCACTTTTGCAAACTGCTACTCTGCCCTAACATGTATATCAGCTGTAGTACTCTTCCTGGTAGAATTAATAGGGGCACTGAAGCATACTGTCATACAATCTGTAAATAAAGATGTTTTGGATTTAAAAAAAATCATGAAGTCCATAGTGCAGGACTCCAGCCCATTGGATGATATCACCCACTTTGAGGCTAGGTATTCATTCAGTTAAATCTTTCTAGAAACATCATACATGCCAAGGTATTGGAGTCTCAGAGTTGTCACGCTGACGACATTAACCGTCACAGATGTGTAAGTGTGATGGGCTGTTAGGGGAAGAGGGACATTTGTTGTCAAAACGTTTCCATGTGCCTTCGCTTGTTCCAGGTGGATGCCATGTACACAAATGTCAAAGTGACCAACATTTGCTCTGATGGGACACTCTACTGCCAGGTGCCCTGCAAGGGTCTGAACAAGCTCAATGACCTTCTGCATAGGACAGAGGATTACTTCCACTACAAGGTATGCTGGAGCCCTGTCTCCTGAGGTCAGCCTCAGACGACAAGCAAGGGGCTCAGAATGTATTAGGGTAAATATTTGTTTAATAGAGGTTGATTTTTCAAAACGGTGGGTAGACAACCCAGATTTTAGAGTTTTGGGGGAAAACTCCCACTTGTGCCTTATAAAATGAAGGTATAGCAATTTGTTCCAGTGAAATACCACAGATGGTCTCAGTATTCCTAGAACAGGGCTTGGCATGTAGGAAGTATTC
>NC_034595.1:626745-628793 GCF_900095145.1 Mus pahari
AGTATTCCTAGAACAGGGCTTGGCATGTAGGAAGTATTCAGCAATGGAGTAGTTGGATTCTTAGGGCAGGCGATGGATGTGCCATAAACACGTGTCTACAGGAGCCGGTTTGTCAGGCATCAGCCTCTAGCTCCCTTCTGAGGAGAGACAGCCCATAGACGTATTCCATGCTCAGCCGTGTGAGCTCCATCCCTCCTGCTTTCCTTCCGCCCCTCCTTCCTTTCGTCTTGAGTCAGGACATGCAGAGGTGTTGTCACTAATAATGACTTCTAACCTCCAATATGACATAATTACAATCCAGAATGTGCTGTGGTTTCCAGGTAAACAAATTCCTGCTGCTTCAGCCCCGACCTCGGCCCTGGAAGGAAACTCTTCCTTTTACCTGCAAGGGATGTCTACCACCTCCAGTTACTACCCTGCCTTAGGGTAGAGACAATTACTTTGTTAGTTTTTTGTGTTCCTAACTTAGTTTCACATGTCGAATATGTAGTCTAAAATATGTGTTGGATCTCTTACTCATATTGTCTGGAGTGGAAACATCAAATATACAGTTTTACTCCTTTCATTGCAGGTGTGTGTGCGCGCGTGTGTGTGTGTGTGTGTGTGTGTGTGTGTGTGTGTGTGTATGTGTGTAATGTATGTATGTAAAGTCCCATTTGCTAGTTGAGTTTGGGATAATAGGAGACTCCCAGAGAGTCTAACTTGGTGAGGATTCCTTTGTCCTGATAACTGAGGATGCTGAAGCAGACTCAACATTTCCTAGTGCTGTGCCTCCTAAGGGGAGTCCTTGTGCACAGACACTAGCAACAGTCAGCAGAGCAGCAGCAAGCCCTGGGCAGACCCACAGTGCAGGCTGTGAAAAGGGGGGCAGAGCAGAACACTGTCATTATTAACATCTTACTGGTACTTCTGTCTTTGTTGAGAACACTACTTAGTTTGGAATTAAACCGTTAAATGATAAAAGGTGGAAGGAAGAGGCCTTCATGGCTGATGAAGTCTCCTGCCTTCATCCATCTGCTCTCTGGTCTGGTCAGACCCAGCAGCCTTTTCCTGTGGAACTGACAGAGTCAGAGCCCACTGAACCCCACTGACCCTGCTAACATTGTAGACATTGTAACAGGATGGGTCTGTGAGCCCTGTATGTGCTGGGTGAGTGGATATACTGGTTCTAGCCAGCACAACAGCAGAAACACCATGGTAAGTAAGCCTGCTGTGTCTGCTGCTGCTGTTTGTAGGGGAAGGGGGAACAGTCCACGCCTCCACGTTGTTCCCAGTGCTGTATTAATGTCTGCTGAGAGTAAGAGCTGTTTCTTGCTTTTCTGTTTCGTAGCACATGACCTCTGAGTGCTTCATCTCGCTACCCTTCTGTGGGAAAATCTGCCTCTTCCATTGCAAAGGGAAATGGCTACGAGTGGAGGTAAAGTCAGCCTCTTGGCTTGTAGAGATGATTGCTAAGTCTTTCGTCTATCCAAACAGATGTCTCAAAAGTACAGTGAGCATGCTTGGTCTCATCAACTGTATCTGACAGCCAGGCTCCCATTCGTAACTCCCTTCCTCTGCTCTGAGGAAACTGACAGCTACATTTCTTTATGGTCTTGGTATATTTATGACTATATGTATAGCTTTGCTATGTGTTGTATATATTAGAATCTTTATTCTAGAATTATAGAGATGAATATGTATTTAATATGCATAGTAGTTAAAAATACAGGACTAGGGAGATGGCTCAGTAAGTAAAGTGCTTGCTACATACACAAGCATCAGGACCTAAAGATGAGTCCCCAGCACCACAAAAAGAGCCAGGCATGGCAGCAGATGATGTAAACTGAGCTCTGGGAAGGAGAGAAACTCTGGCCAGCCTTGCTGAGCTGATAAGCTTAAATTAGTGAGCTTTGGGTTCATTGAAAGATATTGTTAGAAAAATAAGGTAGACAGTGATTGAAGAATATTCTCTTTGATTGGTGAGTGGATCACAACTTCTGCTCCAATCCAATTGCGCACGGGACCTGAGACAGCACTAGGGAAGCAGAGAACTGGCCTGACCAGGG